>NC_137454.1:121182998-121313120 GCF_964235325.1 Thermobia domestica | reverse complement strand
TGGTATTTTTGTCTTTATGGTCTGGTCTGTGTGTGTGTGTGTGTGTTTTTTAATTCGAAAGTTTAAATCTTGTCCATTTTAATTATTGTTTAGCGATATATGTGTATGTATAAACAATAATGCAGGACATAATTTGAAGATCATGAAAATTCATAGCATTTATTAATGAGTTTTAGTCGTAGGTCGATTGAAATATCAACAAGCTATTCCTGGCAAAGTGACACCTTTTCTTGGACTCTCGATAGGTAACAGTTCTGTTTCTGGGATAGGATGCCACATATTCTCAGCCTTAGAGAGAGAGAAGACGTTCCAATCAATTTTACGTTTCTCTTAATATACATCCAAATTATTTGTATGGCTGTGATCTGCTTTGATTTCCGATGGGAGTGTATGGAACGAAGTAATCCGAAACCTAAGCGCCCTGATCGTTTGTCTACTTGCTAGCACTCATTATGCCTTTAATACACGAGATTCCGATGTTCCTTGTAGGAGACCATCGAATACAGTGCAGTAGTTCCGATTCCGAGTCTCGTCGATCCTAAGTTCAGATCCAACGGACGTAAATACAAATCAACTAAGACCGAACCTGGCTGTTAAATGTAAGCTGAAGCCACCTTTTTCAGCTTACATGCTAATTAATGCACATCACCTACCCTGCTATGAAAAGAGAAAGAGAAATAAAGGAGTTACTAATTGTATCAAAAGGAAGTAGATGATCCGAACTGTGCAATTCGTAGACATAATGTATTACCACTGCCAGGGAGGGATATAAACAAAAGGTGGTCCTAGGGATCCAGGCCCCTGATATCGCAACTTTTTGGTAAATGTACTCTAATTTTAGAGCTAATTTTACAAATTTTTAATATAATTTACCCTCATTGAATTTAGATTCCGCGACTAACTTTCGAAAATCCTTCATGTTTGCAATCTGAATTATGAAATGATAGTAATACGCATTTATTCCTAACTATATATATATATATATATATATATATATATATATATATATTTCTAATTCAGTGTTTCCTCTCCAGCGGCCTACCATCCTTAAAATGGGGGGTATAGTCTTAAGGGAGAATATGATCCCATATTTACCCTAGTATATGTATATAAATTCCTGTTTTACCCTATAAGCTGATTGGAGGTTTAATTGCCAAAATCCTCTAAGCGGCAAAAAGAGAAATTTCTCAGTTAGGTCTACGAACCGCCCCCTGTATGACATTCTTTACCCAAGGAGACATAACTTATCGAGAAACGGCTCGTTTAGTGCAGTGAGGACGGTGATTACTTGTTACGCTGTTAAAACTTAACGGAAAAGCTAGACTTTAGGTCCAATTTTCTCGAAAGTATGAACGAGGCACATAACTTGCCCTGATACTCAACCTCTCAATTGTAATAGAGAAAAGATACATAAATAAATAATGGAATGATTGATAAAATGCAAGTAATCGTAACTATTCTATAGGTCCAAATGCTAGTGAATCCCCAAGCTCATGGTATTAACAGAACTCAGGACTCAGTCCGCCAATAGAGCTCCTCCGTGGCTAAGCGGTTAGCGTACGCGCCTTTGGCGTGGGAGACCCGGGTTTGATTCCCGGCGGGAGCTCGTGTGGCCCGGATTCCACGTTAATCAGTAGGTCCACGTCTCATATAGTCTCGCTGCTGAAAGGGACGCTAGACTAAAATCTACTCGACTCAACTCAGTCCGTCAATAGTACTAATAAATGTTCACTGCAAATTGTTACATTTTGAAATCGAGCTTACTGGTACTCGTTGTGAATACAAGGACCTTTTTTTTTTTAATTAAAAATGGCAGACATCCTTCAAGGAATTCAATTTAATCATATCTGATAAGATGATCGTAACTTCTATTTTCATCTTAGTAATTCATACTCACAAAAGAATCTGTTTAGACAAATCGGTTCATTGATACCTACTCAGTAAGCAAGGAAGCTTGCAGCAGATTCTCCTCCTATCTATCCCTGCAGGGCTTGTGACGTGTGCAGCGAAAACTATTCTGGGAAGGATTTCGTAGTTGACTCGGCCAGTTTGGAATTCTATTTGCGAAACAAGATCAGGCAAGCTATTCTTAAAATAATCACGCCACCACCACGTTGTAACGTTTTCGTTCGAGTGGAAATAATAAATTCAGAAGTTAAATCGTCGCGTCTTGTTTTTAACCTAGGTTGACCGATGCGTGAGAAATATTTCTAGTTGCACTGGAATCGTTAATTATTCATTCTTGATGGCCTTTCATGAACTTTTTTTTAATGTATGACCTATGTGTATCTAATGCATACGTAGGATGCAAATTACGGACCATGTGGTTTCTTATCCGGAAACAGTAGATTGTTTCGAAGAAACGCTGATTAAAATATAGCTTCCTAGGAATATCGAAAAACCACAGACAGGTTCGTTGATTTGAGGAAATGAAAGTCTGCAATTAGATAATTAGTTGGTATTTAATTAATATCATATTACAGAACAAGAATTTTGTTGTCTGTCGGTATTGGCACCAACGCAGTTTTGTGACTCATAGAGCTGGAAAATAAATGTGTATTTTATCTAAAAATAAATGCGTAACGTAGGGAATAGACAATGTGTCTGTCAGATTTTCACATAGAAAAGAGGATTTCCACATAAAGCCATCATGTACAAAATGTCCACAGCAAATCTCATCGCGTACAAAGCCGTTCTTTTCTATTTTCGACTTGAAGGGTAGTCACGCGTTCTGGAGATTCAAAAGGTATAGATTATGTCAGAAGGGTCTCAACTTAGACAACCCAAACTACTATACTGTGGTACAGATTGTATACTCTTCAGTCCGTGGGAAGAACTGACACTACTGGTAGTGATAAATGAAACTTCTAGATATCCTTAAATCTCTACTGAAGGAACGGCGTCATTTACTAAAAATATATATTAGGAGGATATTCCCTTTTCATTGTTTTTAAAATTATTGAATTTCATTAGAGTAACTTATGTTTTTCTAAAGAGGTGCTATAATTTTCAACTAAATCCAACCAAAAAAACACAAGTATATACTGTATTTAACATCATAACCGAGGAGCAGAAATGCTTATCTTCATGTACTTTTCTCTTTTAGGGAGAGCTTTTAAACACTTTGACATAGCCTTTACTTACAGTATGATGAGACATCTGTTCACCGTACTTATTTTTAGTAATGGCCGTAATACAGATACTTTCATCGGATTATTATTATTATTATTATTAGTGATATATATAATCATTACATTGGCTTTCATCCTGGTTAATTCTGGCGTTCCATACCGAAGTTAAACTCTTAATTGAACGTACCGAACCTCATAATTCAAGCTTAGTTTCTCAAAATTCTTCACAATTCTAGCCTGACACCAAAGATTCTTTTTGTTCACAACAAAATCTAACCTGAACCCGTCGCGCATCAAAGGTAACGAGTATTAACCGTTATAAATTACACGTTGGCTCATCTGCATTTCCAGAAGTAGGCCTAACATTTATGAAACAGACTGCTGTATGCTATACGCTAATGAGTAAGTGAGTAGATGAATACCTGTCTACGTTTCTCTCCCAGTATTCTGTCCTTGCTTGGAGTTCTGTGATCATGATTTCCAAAGGCCATCAAACATTTTTTTTTTTTTTTTTTCTGATGAAGGTTTGACAGAACAGAAAAACCCCTGATGTTAGTATTTAATTTCGATAACTACCTATTGCGATATAACTTTTGAGTCACATATTTGCTTAAGGTTTTATTTTTTCTTTCTTCTTAAATTGTTGTTAGTTTTTTCCGCTTTCTTAACACTGATTTCAATGAGCATGTAAGACGTCAATGGTCTGAAGATATTGCATAATTACAAAATGCCTACACGGGAAACCACCAAGAATCTCAACAATGTTCGTGGAAGTATTCGTATTTCAGATTTTTTTCCTTGGATAAGGAAAGGATTGCAGTAAAGGAACTTCCTTTATACGTACCTATATTTCCGTTTTGAGTTGTTGCCTGGAATAGTCTTGTAATGCAGTTTCTTTGAATGGAAGACGGTAGTAGCGGGTGGGGATCTGGTTTGGCACGATAATTCCGTTCATCAGCTAATTGTACTGGGTTCAAAGGCCAGTGTGGTTCAAAGCCCATGTAAACGCCAAGTCCCGTTCTTCGTAACGCCGGTGTTGTATAAGAACGTATAGCGAAATTTTAAAATAATAATAATCTTGTTACAGAGGGTGTCCCAAAAGTAGGTAAATATACACTTCTACATTGATCAAGTATAACATTCTAGTTTAAGCTTATTTGCTTCGGTTCTTCCGAGCTTAAGATGTAAGTAAAAGCACATTGAGAACAAACAATAAAGAAACTAAGTATACCTGATGGATAACAATAAGAAGTAATATGAAATGCAATACGGTACTGTATACCTATTTTTGGGCCACCCTGTATAAGTATTGAGAATTACCTTAAAGGTGCTACAATTCTTCTGTTCAAGGTTGTACATTCATTTTCGGTTTTATTTGGCCGTCAATTTTTGTCATCGATAAAGTAAATGAACTTCGTCTTATACAGCGCTTTATTTATTTATCTAACAAGTAATGTTTCTGATGAGACAAAAAGTAAAGTTTTATCGTCTCGTGTAGTAATTTTTTCTATAAAATATAAAGCTTGTTTTGCCTTGATTCTCACGGAATTATTTCTCGTCTCGTTTTGTATATTTATGTTTAGAATTTATGCTCTGGTTTTTCTCCTAATTTCATCTAGAAGTTATCAAGAATCCTTCCGCGTTACGAGAGGTCCACAAAGGGGGTACGGTACTATAATAAACATATTTATTATTGGAGTATATTGTGTAGCGCTGATAAATACTCTTTATTGTGTTCGTACTACAACCACTTTATCAATTTATAGGCTACTATGAATCAGATGTCACTAAAACAGTGCTTGGGATCTAAGATTTGGGTGAGCTAATATTGCTCACTAGACTCGAGAACTTTCTTGTCTCATGGACAACACCACTAAAACAGGCTTCCAGATACAACCACCTTTTAAGACCAGTTCACAACAGTAACAACACAATTGAAAAGAAAATGGGCCGTATTTAAAGGTACTATCCCGAATTTATAACTGGAACTGAAGTAAAACTCCCGAGAGATCTTAGTCATGATGGCTAGTCATTGGACTCAAACCCAGGACTTGCCGATTTGCGAAACACTAACAAACTCTAAAGCTGGTTCTCCTCCTCTTTTCCGTTCGACTAAATGTGAGATAAATTAATACTAAATCAATTCCAATGATTTTTTTCTAGTAATTTTCCCCCAAATCTTATAGAAGATGAAAACGAAATATTTCAATTTAACATATTACAATTATGCTCTTTAGGCTAAGGGAGACGATGATTAAAGCAAGTGAATCATGATGGAAGAATTGGTGGAATAAGAAAGTGGGAGGAAACGGGAGTACCCCGAAAAAAACTCCGGACACGATGTTGTCCACCAAGAACTTGTTTGGCCAGGAATCGAACCAGGGACCTCATACACCAGAGCTAAGCGTCCTACCACTGAGCCACCGTTACCCTTCAAATCTTATAGACTAACTGGTAGAAACCAGAAATACATCGTGAGATCTAACAAAAATTAACGATCTACATCCAGCGTTTTTCAACCATTTTAGTTTCTGGCTCAGTGTGTAATTTAAAATCCTACGACACACTTATAAATATTTTACTCTTCTTTTTTTTTTTTTCCATAGTTAATGTGAAGTTATTTGGTATGATATTTATTATAAAGAAAATATATTTACAGAACTGCCTATCCAATAATAGGTACTGTTACCGTTTTGGAAGATGTAAATAGTATTTTTTTTTTTTTTTCTATAAAGCACGCAGTAGGCCGTACATTCGATATTGTTATAACTTTCTCTTGGCATACAAGTAGTTCCGTTGCAGCATATGTCCGTGGATTTTCTCAAGGTACTCTTGTTTCCTTTCACATTCCCATTCCACCCTTCTTCATCATCGTTCACTTGCCTTAATCATCTGTCTCACTTAGCCTAACGGGCATAATCATCGAACATTAAACTATACATGTATGTAAACTGTTTATCGCAACTGCTTTCAGACTTAAAATATATCGTTGCAGTAGTTACTTTTTGAGTTTGCGATTTGACATAGACCTAATAAGTATCCACAGTATGGCAGAAAGCCAGATAAGAGCGAGGAATGTTCTTTGATTCATATAAACATATGTAAAGTGACTTCGACAAGCTGCTTGGAAACGACCAGACATAGGGTCAGGTGATGCGATAAGAGGAAACTAGGTAAATACTTTAAATGGGTGAATGTTTTTTTGATTTGGTGGAGCGTCAGGTTGAAGGAATTCTCAAGGTCAAATGTTAACTGAAATTGATTCAGATAAAATGTGGCTAGTAAGTTATTATGACAGATGTTATTCCTATTGGTCATAGTTTAACGATACAGTCTTGTTCTTTTTTGAGGAATGACAGTAGTGCACCTTGTTGCCAAGTCTCTAAGAAGGTCATAGGACTAGCGTCTACTTAGAGATCAAAAGGTCATTGTTCTGCAATGACAGAATATTCATTATTATGAGAATGAGACACTTTTAGCAAAGATGAAATAGAGAAATAAGCTACAAACATCGGCTTAATTACCATACGGAATATTTAGTGAGTAAAAGGATTGAAATCGTAATTCTAAGGATTCAGGATACTTCTTCGATTTTTACTAAATCCTCTTGTTTGTGAATAATCTAAATTGGTCCGTCTCATTATGTTTGAGGCCAAACCTAATTAGGGTGCTCAATTTTTAACCTAAGTTCTTGCCCTTTTCTATCATCTATGCATCTAAATGCGCGGAGATCAAAGAAGTGCAGGGCCGGATTAAGGCGGGGCCCCGGGTTCCAGGTGGACAGAGACCACTCTGATCAAAATCTCAACTGGCTATCAAAAAAGAATCATGAAGATACAATCACCATCATAACATGAAATATGACCAAAAAATTGAAACATATTTTCTTAACTTTCCTACTGTACTTTCACAGAAATGTGTTAGGTGATATCAGCAGGGACCATATATTTTTTTTCTAGCACCGGGCCTCCAGATGGTTAATCCAGCCCTGAAGAAGTGGATGAGTATTCTTGCCATTACGAGAATGGTTTTAGGGTTCGATACTTGCAGTTGTCTGTCCTAACTCCCACCTCACTTTTTTTTTTTTTTTTTTTTTTTTTTTTTTTTTAAGTAATGAGCGTAATAGAGAAATTTTCAGTATGTGAAGAAGACTAAGTTGTCAGTCTTCGCCTGAAATGTGTGCTTATCCAAGAATGTTATTTCTTAAACCTGAGAAAGCATAGGCCCAGTTTATATTACTATTAAAATAATATAACATGTTAGCAAAACAAGGCTGTGCTTAAAAGGGGGAAAATAAATAAAACTTTCCACTCTGTCATTTTAACTTTGCACTGGATAAAATTACATTAAATATATTTTTTTAGTCACTCATTTTTTTTTCTTTTTAGGTAAACCCTATCTCGACTTTTGAATATATATATATATATATATATATATATATATATATATATATATATATATATATATATATACTGTTTTATCTTAAGTCAACTTTCTTATACTTAATGCACAATGATGCAGGATTTATGGCATAGTGCTACATTTTATTTAGTTTTGAGACCTGATGTAATACACAGTGTCTAAACGAATAATGTTTTGTGTATTTAAAGTAGATTCTCTTTTACTGTTTTTTTTTTTTTTTAATTTTGTAGATTTTAAATCATTCAATATAATGAAGAGTAATTTCTGATTCTTATCTGCATTTTTTAAAAAAATCACTTATTATTTCGTAACGTTAATAATAGCACTATTCATCGGTTAAGAGTCAATTGTCTGTGTTTTATTTTTGGAATGGAATGATCGGGATGTATAGGTTGTGTGAATGTAGAAAGTTGCAGAGATAAGTTACGACATACATTAGGTCAATCACGTGCACGTATACTTACTTGGTGTGGACATAGAAAATCCTAGATTATTGTTCTTTATATAGAGTGGATATGGATATCACAAGAAACACAGATCGCGTACACACATGGGAACTGATGATTACGGTTGGGAAGTTTACATAAAAAGTTAAAAAAAAAAAAAAAACTCAAGGTCAAAATGACAAAATTCTGAGACCTAACAAGCGGATGAAACATATTAAAAAGCAAGATTCTGCATTTCGGTCTATCGTATCAACAGGTCTTAATTTCATTCTGTATCATTTGTGTTTTAGTTCTGTCTCCTTATGAACGCTTGTATAGTTCTACACATGAGATAACCTTGCTGTAAATGGCAGATAAAATGTTCCTTTTTTTTTTTTTTCAAATATAATGTTGAATTCATTGTATTTGATATTTGTAATATATAAATTACATCTTATATTTTGTTAGATAATATTAGATTTACGTCATGGACTTATTGATAGGTCAGAAATGTTTGTGCTACTTTTTTTCTGACCCGCGATTAACTACTTGTACTTTCCATAATTTCGTGGTTTTTCAGCAATTTGAAAGGAAATGCCTACTTATTGAGACAACTGTATTTTCGAAGAGAACATGTCCATGTACTCCTGAAAAGTCCAAGGGAAAAACGTGTTTAAGCCCATTTTTAAAAATATTTTGAGATATCAACATTGTAATGTTGTATATAGTCTATTTTTGCATAAAAGTGTATATCGAAACTGTATTGTACAAAATAATCGGCAGACTGCCAGATAATATGATTGCATTTTATTATCGTTAAAATTTCGCTGTTTTAAAATTTCGAATCTTGCCCATAATTATTAATAGGGGTTATAGTTCGTTTTATGACAATGTAAATAGATTGGAAATAGGCTAAGAATAATGCATTTTTTTTAAGCAAACACTTTTCAATCCAGTTTGTGATTTTTTTCTTGTAATCTTCTGTAATTATTTGCATTATCTTTCACTTATGCTATAGAATGAAGTTTCTTTAGGAGCGGGCTTATTGCGCAATGTTTCGGACTGTGTGTGGTTTGTGCTTATATAAAAAAAATAATAATAATAATAAACCCTCTGCAAAGGATGTAAGGGATCCGATAGACTTCTGTTATTTGTATGTCATACTTTTAAAATTCGCGTATGTTTCGAATTTGAGTACTTGGTCAGACAGCTTTCCCGAAGCAGTTTGATTTTGTCACTGTTATTCCATTGCTTGTGCCTTTTTGTAGACGATACAGCATCTTTGCGTTTTGTAGGATAATAAAATTTGAAGCCAGTATCACATGAACCAAAGACAACCGCCTAACTAACCAGTAACTAATATTAAGAGTACATTCTGTAGTATACATGTATATAGGTACAATAGGTTTGAAACAAATCATAATGAAATTACTTCATTGACACAATATTACTTAAATATGTAGCCTTTTCTCAAAATTTTAATATTCTTATTTGTAAGCGTGACTGTATATTTGTTGTTTTCGGTACTAATAGGTTTTTGCTTTGATTTCTTTTGTCCGCAGGATTTTGTGCTCATGTGTTCGATAGCTATGCCAGCAGATTATGAGATGGTTGTCGCAGCCAGCCCTCCCATCTACACGTCAGCTGCAACCAGCTTCCTTAGTAATTACTCCTGTTTCCGGTACGCATCTTCTGGACCACGGGTACGTGTAGTACACCCGAGTCCTCCAAGAGAAATGCCGGTGGCGACGCCTCGACGACCCTGCCTCATTATCCGTCCATCTGAGTCTGTGGAAGTAAATGAGGAACCGGAAGTTACGAGTCCTACCAAACTTAAGAAGAAGGTGGTGTTTGCCGATGATAAAGGCCTGGCGTTGACACAGGTGAGAATCTATTAGAATTGCTTAGAAGATATTACAAAGTAATTTTTCGTTGTTGGAACTACGGTAGGAGCTTTGGTCATGAGTCATTGGCCATCAAAGTGGGAAATCCAACTTATTATTTTTTGGATAAAGTTTAATTCCCAAGTTCAAAGACCAATACCTCAGGAACTAAAAATCTGCAGATCACAATAATTCACATAACCTGCTGAGCTCACCAAAGTCTAACATCATTTCAAGTGTTGTCAAGTGAAGACCTTTGGTTCCCGAGATATCGACATCAAAGTTTCCGTTTTTATTGACAAATCTGTTAAATGCAATGGGTACTAAATAAAGATTTACTAAATAAATAAATAAATGAAAGCCACTTTTTTGCTATAGGGAACCATATCAGTATCTATTTGCTTCTGTGGCTGAAATTAAATTGACCCATTAAAATGTCATGCGTAATAATGTACCGTTTGAAAATCTTCTATGTAGACTATTGGCAAAAAGTCAGAGCACAGAATCGATTTTTCATCTTGGATATACAAGAAGCTGCTATGAATCAGTTGTCACATAAGGCTAAATTACGAAACAGAAATTTTGCTGGTTTAGTTAGTTTTATGTAACCTCTCCCTCTATGGTATCATATTAGCACTACGAACAGTGTTAAGAAAATTATTAAAAAAAAAAAAAAAAAACTATTGACAAATCTAAAACCAAAATCCAACTGGTTGTAGTCAAAAAAAAAAAAAAAAACATTTAATGCCTTAAAAATTAACGTGTGTTTTTTCAAATATATATCTTACTATAAACCTTAAAAAGGGTTCTAAGCATGTACAGTCTGTGATGTCCTCCAATAGAAGGTCTTTAAATAAAGTGATTGAAAGAAAAAGAGATAAAAATTGCAAAGTAATAAATTCTAAATAGTTTTCCTTGCTCAGAGAAAGCTGACGGCAAAAGTGCAGTGTTCTGCACCATTAACACGATAGAATGTGAACAAGTGGTTGTGAGGTAGTTAAAACATTCGAACGATACATATGTATATGTATTTGGTATTTTAAACATCTATAGACCGTAGATATATGCTATAAAGCAGTGACAGGAGTGTAAAAGTATTCTAATGATAGCCCTTGCTGGAAGAAAGTGATTTTTTTTTTTTTAAATTTTTTAAACCGAAGATGGAAACTCGAAACAGAAATGAATAATGAATGAAAATACTTTCCGAGAATGTCAATCACTTTCCTTCCGTCGTTGCAAAAGGATTAACTTCATTTAACAGACCATGACAGTTTGCGTAGGCAAGGTTGATTTAAGTGTTGAAGTGCCATATCAATTTATTTTCCTTATCATGATATTTATCTTGTTGATATTCCATTAAGTGTTTTTTTTTTTAGCAAGAAATGGATTTTTATTGAATTTATAAGCTTTCTGGAAAATGTAGATTAACGCGCTTATGTGTTAAGCTGTTAATTGATTCCAAATCTTTCTTCAAAATTCTTTTGTGTGTGTATGGAAACTGATATTAGTAAGGAATAACTAAGCAGCTGGGTTTAGTATTAGTGTTTCGCAATCTGCAGGTCACGAGTTGGAATCCGATGGGGGCACTATTCTGACAGTTCTACTTTCACCAGGAGAATGCCTGGATAGTACTTTTAAACTTAGGTCCTAAGTTCTGTTGTTAACTGCACGTTCCATTATTATTATTATTATTATTATTATTATTATTATTATTATTATTATTATTATTATTATTATTATTATTAATGTTCCAAACTTACTTATATGTTGCTGATGACTGTAATATTATCTTCTGAATATATTATATTACTATATTAATTGGCTTTCAGTAAATTGATATATTAAGGCGGATATATTACTATAGCATTTTTATTTTTCTTTCTTGAAGGTCCGAGTAATGACCGAGCCTTCAGATTGTCCACCTTTCTGGTCAATGGAATTCTTGGCGCAGGTGACCAAAGGAGTATCTGCAGATGCTGCTCCAGAACCTTGGGAAGTGACCTTTCCACAACCCGCTTCCAATTACTTGGAGTTCAGACATCGCCTGGAGACAGAGTGTGTGTCCCTGGAGAACGTAATAGTGAAAGAAGCTGAGGAGGTAATTGTGGGGACCGTGAAAGTGAAGAACATTGCGTTTGAGAAGGAAGTGTTTGTGCGCGTTACCTTTGACGGATGGAGAAATCAAGAAGACAATTTCTGCACCTACGTACAAAATGGTGCTGGACCTACAGCGGCGGGTTATGTCCTATTCGACACATTCTCATTCAAAATCCGCATACCACCACATCCGAATACGCGGCGGATAGAATTCTGCGTGTGCTTCCGTTCGGATGGCAAAGAATTCTGGGACAGTAATTCCGGAAAGAATTATGTTATTGTGAAAGCCGGAGCGAAACCGGAAAATAACGTATCATCAACAACAACAGCGTTATCATCTTCAAACTCTTCACTCCAGCGGCAATCCAATTATAATATGAAATTCAGCGATGCCGTCCAAGCGAAATTGGAATCATGGTCTGAATTCGCCAGCTGGAATCATCTAGTTAATGACTGTCCTTATTGGTGACTAGGATCCCGTAGAACAAAACCACAACTCCTCCAGGAGCTGCGTCAAGCTCTCAAAGCAAATACAATGTAAGTCGCCGAAGTGAGTTCTGTTTCTCTTTGTGGACGAGATTTAATAATAAAAAGAAGTTATAAATATACACGAAAAGTTATATAGTCAGAATATACTTGAAGACATCAAGAATCCATTATTTATGAACGTCCATGGGAAACGCACTAGAAGCAAGGGGGTAGTCGATTTGGTGCTGGTGTCAACGATGAAGTCATCTATATTATGTTTGCCTTTGATCAACGCATGGAACATAATGTCGTCGTCTCGCCGCATTCAGAAGAATAAAGGCACATGAATGGAAGAGACACGAGAACTTCGTTATTACTTTTAAATCCCTGTTCCTCATGTCATCGCAACTAAGTATCCTGATCATTTCGTCTACAAGTCCTTCATTGTCATCTTCTTTTTTCATCATTTTACTGTCTGTGGAGTGGTGTCATCATGCTGAAAACAAAAGTCATTTGCTGCTTGCCATGAGCTCAGACTAGAAAGGTAAGAAACAGCTTTTGCTTTTTATATACAGGAATACCTTGCGTATTGCAAATTGGTTCCAAGAAACGTCTGGTTATGTAAAAACCGCTTTGTTGAGGTCTATTTAGAACGGGAATAAATTGAATATGACCATCACTAACATTTAGAGTAATAAATAAATTTAAAAGTGAAAAAATATAAAAATATTTTAAATACATAAAATATTTCGTCAGTTGTAAGTGGAAAATGAAATTTATTCAGTATCATATTCTTCCACGGTTATGCTCTGTATGCTAAAAGGTACGAATGATTAATGCAGGTGAATGATTATGAAAGAAATAGATGGAATAAAAAATGTAAAGAAATCGGGAGAATTTCGAGAAAACTCATCGATATGATGATGTCCATCACAAAGTCATGTGACCTGGGATCCTCTCGCTTTATCACTGAGCCACCGTCTCCCATTATTCAATTGTAGTTAAAATCGTCATATCAGAATTCAATGCTCGACTTGACATATATATATAGTATTTTCATCTATATATGCCTGTGTGGTATTCACTCCTTTTTATTTGGCTGCTTTTTAAAAATTGAATTGGAAGACCTAATGCTAATTTGTAAATATGTGTAATAATATGAGCAGTATTGTTCAAAACCACTAGGTGCAAGGTATTTCTGTACTATTATTATTAAAAAAAAAAAACTAACTTTGTCACGTGTTAACTTAATACATTAGCTCGATTTTTCCATTTTCTCTCTTATTTTTGTATGTTTAGAATAGTCAATGATTTAGTTATATATTTTAAATTTTGTAAGCTTTCAACATCCTTTAAGTCTATCTGCTCTTTTAAAAAATAGTATTCAAAAATACGCATTTGTATCAAAAAATCCACTGCAATGATTCATCACCGTTATGAGTGAAGGCAAAAAGAAAAAAAAAGTTGGAAATAGGTGGTTTTCAGTCTAAAATGGTGGAAAATTTCCAGTCGCATCAAGCGTTTGGACTCCACGTTGGTAAGGCGTCTTGAAACAGCTGCGTTAACAGTTCAGAAGGCTGTTCAAAGGGAACAGAAAAGGCACGCAGAAATGGAAAAGAACGTGCACGTTGGTATGTAAGGAAACCTGGAACACCTATATTCCGTTTTACAGCAATGCTGTATTGTTCGTATGGTGAAGGCTGAAGGTAACAGCTTGCTGAACTGGCAACGTTGCTTTTTCATTTAAATTGGATGACTTACCAGTGTGGAGTCCAAATTGCTGCTGCGATTTGAAAAATCCTACCATTTTAGATTTTTCTCATAACGGAGATGCCTTGGCCCTGGACTTTTGATATACTCGGTATGAGAGTTCAGTGCTGTTTGCTTGCTATAAGATTTTCATCAGAATGTCCTGTAGGAGCAGAAAACTCAGCTAATTCCCTTTGCTGATTACAATCTAAGCGAGGTTATTCACAACACTTTATAAGCTGATTCCTATGGTTAGCAGATATTTCATAATAGATTGATAGAGGGTTTATTGAGGACGCGGGCATCATGCCTTCAATCATTTTACGTCTACTGACCATAGAAATTAGAGAATTATAGGCCTATTGTTTGACACACAGCGAAAGTATTGTTACAAATTAACACATAAGGCTAGCTACTATGCCGAAGATGGTACTGTTTGGATGAACAGTATAAAGTTACAATCAAATAAACCAATAGTTCAATTATACTATTTTAAAAATAAATTTAGCTGGTCTGGCATATGCAGCGAAGCTAAGATATGTGTCGGTATAAATTATGGGAACACCGTTGCAATTTTAAGAAATGCATGTAGGGATTAAAGCTCATTCATTCTTTTTATTTCTTACCACCTCACTTGCTGGTCATTTGCCAACAATATTTTTAAAGTAAAAGAAGAAGCTGCAAATACTGTACTTGCGAACGAGGAAGGACGCCCGACAGGAGCCAATTATCTGCTGTATTTAGCTTCCATGTAGGTAGACGCAGGCAAAGTCAAGTTGACTTCACGACATTTGCTTCCGAGTGGGGTTTATAGTAAAGTTCACATGACTCATGTGTGATACATTTCAAGGTCGCGTATGCGCACATGTGTTTACAGTGCGTGCGTGATAATGATGTAAATGGAGAGAGGAAAGTTGACATGTTGTCACATTGTACAATTATTCAATGTAGTTTTCTTTATTGTTGTTTAATGTTTGCGTTTTTTTTTTTTTTTAACAGCTACTATATACACTCCCAAGAACGATTTCCAGTTAACTTTGGTATGAAATTCGTTTTATTGATTGTTTTTGCAGTTTCTTTTTCTTAATTAATGCTTTAAAAGATCGTACAGACGAGTTAGGAGCCAGACCCAGTTGGCGTATACGTATTATTTTCATAATATCTTGCTGAATGAAGTGAGCGGGTTAAAAATAGGAAACTCTCTCTTTGCGTACTCCACTGGTCAGATCTCCCCCCCTGAAATTTCGTGAGCCTACACTAAATATAAGGCATTTTAAGGCTTTTTCAATTTTTTTCTGAGTTCGTGTCTTTTTGACACAATCTTGCTTTTGTGAGGGGAAGAGGTGAGGGACAGCCATCTTGTTTTGTAAGAACATTTGTTAAGGACGGAATCGACTTAAACATACAAATAGTCAAATGAAGTGAATTGTATTACATTAGAAGAAATTGTGCAATTCCCACTCATAATCAAATAAATTAATGGTGGCCAGAACCGGGTCCTGGTGGAACCGGTTTTCAGCTTTGAACGGATCCGGTTCTAGAAGATGTGGTTCCGGAACAGTTTTTTCGGATCCAGGTCTGGAACCGTTCCCAAGATCCGGTTCCAGAACATGGTTTTCGGATCCAGGTCTGGAACCGGAACTTTATGGCAAACTAAACCCGAGCTGCTGGCAGGCTGTGAACAGTATGCTAGATGAAATGGTGGAAGCGACAGGCAGGCGCCAGGGCGGCGGCCGCTTGTCTCACTTGGCTAAACAAACATGGTAACTGGCAAACTTATTTAACTAAACAGGCAAACCGGCAAACTCATTTGGCTAAACACCCACTGATGGACCAAAATTCTTTTTCTAGGGGACACAAGCGCGTGGTCCTCTTTGCAGTGTTTTGAAGGTGAACTTTGTGCCTCCTTTACGGATCTTTGGGGGCTATCGGATCCAGGTCTGGATCCGGTTCTGAAGTCCGGATCTCCAAGACCGGTTCCGCCGGAACCGGAACTTTGTGGCCACCCCTAAAATAAATATGTAATAATCCATTTCTGCTTGTTTTTTCTGTCTCAGATATCGGACATTTTGTAACACTTGCTTGTTGATATTTCAAATCCGATAAATTACATTTTAGGCGGGCATTCCCAGTTGTATTGGCTGATTCACAGTGATGAGCTGACTCAGATGCTTTGTATTATTAGTGCCACCGTTAACTATCTTTTCTGAAGTGAGACTTAATTGCAGCTTTGTGAGAGTTATGAAAGAGAAGGAAAAAAAGTCCTGACAATTGTAAATTAAGTATCGCGTCATATGTGCATATTTCAAACTATTCCGCAAACCTGTGAATAATTTCGTCTCGCTATTTTACTAAAACAATCCTTACATGTCAGCATGGGCGTCTCTGGCGGGGGGGACGTGTCCCCCCAATATTTTGAAGTGACATAATCTAAAATTCCACTGAGATACTAGCAGTTAGATCATTTCCTTTGATGTCCCCCCCAAATTTTACATGCCAGAGACACCAATGCATGTCAGAGAATCTATACTTGAGTCAGTTTCGAATAGAATGAGTGTAGGTGCTATTACCATGAATGATGGTTGCTGGACTTTTCATGTTTAGATAATGGTACTGAAAACTAGCAGATTCGCACACTTGCTCGTACTGTTCTCGTGTCAATTTGCTTTACGAACTACACTAGATGAATAAGTAAATGATATAATGCCTAGAACTAAATTAATATAGTACAAATTAAATCGAAAAAGTAGTCAGTCTTCAAATTTGTCCTAAGAATTCTAATCTTAAACTTGATAGAATTAAGAATATAGATTTGAAGGAATAGCAGACAAAATTAATGTATGCAGTTTTGTGCTGTAATGAAATGAAACGAAATTTAAAGCTCCACGGTTATTTAGGATGAAGAAGGCGGAGTATGAGTACATCGAATGAGACTCAGAGATAAAACTCCGGGAGCATCCATGGACAGTGGCCGCAATAAGCTTACGTAGACAAAGGGATTGAACCAGGTGCCCCTCGCATTAGATAAGCAATCTACTAGTATATGTTCGTTCTGAAGTCTCGTTCTAGAGCCATTTCTGCTTTGAAGTCAGTTACAAATGTCGTGCATAAATTAAGCATATGTAAAAGAATTTGATTGTCTTACTTTAAAAAAGTGATACCGTATAACGATACGTATGTCTGTTATTCATAATCCGGTATCAGGATTTTTGGGTTGATCTACTACCTTGAAACTGTTAAGGCGATTGAATTCCGAGATAGCGAATTATGGTAGAGAAAACCAAGAATGGGATCAATTGGGATTGTGACCTTATCGCCGTTCAAAAGCTATCTATATTATAGGCTTAACTGTGCTCTGGAAGGAGCACTTTCTCAACGACAACAACAGATTCAGAGTTGTCCTTTAAATTTTTACCCGATTTTCTGTTCACGAGATATTTGAATTAACAATTTATTCTGTTTAGAAAAAAAGAAAGTATTTTTACATGATATTTGCGAGAAGCTTCTTGGTAACCAAATATGGCGTTTTGCCAGTTAGTATAGGCAGTCAGTGAAGGTATCTTACCAGAGCTGGTTATTTCCAGTTTTCTTGTCTCGGCTGTCTGCCGACCGGAACCCCTCTTCTTTCCCCTAACTGGATAAATGTATCTAGTTATCTGTGCTCTCACGGAGCGTTATGTATGCATGCTGCCTTTGGCGGCGATTGTAATTCTTTTCGTGGTTCTTTTCATGAGTACGAAGCAGAGAACATAGTGTTTTATAATTAGTTTGCGTTGTCGAAAGGTTATTGTCGAGTAACTATTAAGTAAGTATGCAGGTGAATTCAAGGTCGTCGTAATTATGAAGTATACTTTACATACACATATATAAAATAAACTAGTGGCTAGCTGGGTGGTCTTTCCACCTTAATGTGGGAGAACCGAGTTCGAATGTCTAAGAGTTCTTGTGTGGTTCAGTCAATCTCGCATTAAATGTTAGGATTACATTTTCTTCCAGAAAATTTCGTTTGGTAGGCGGAAGGGCTGCATTCGGTACTATTTGTTAAAGGACGTGTTCTGCTCAAGAATGATATGTAATTGGAAGTAGTTTATCTTAGGTCCTGGAGGGTGTGGAGATGAAGATTGACCAACCACCTCGCCTCCGAAAGAAACACTGCGTAAAATCATGGAACGTTAAACTCAAAAACGACAAGGAGTTTGTAGTGCTGAAAACTATGAGCAACTTCCGAACAATATTACTAAATATGAAGCGCTATGATTATGCACAAGCTGTACATTCTATCATGTTCCATGCTGTGATACTGTATGAGATTAGAATCATTTGCTTTCCACATGTGAGAGATAAGCTAAACCAATAAATGTTGAGTTAGTGAATAAATAACCCTGAGTGCCTGCTAGAAGAGCCACATTCCCTTGTGTTCATCACTCCCAATGTCATCTCTTTTCTCTTACTCGCGTGTTTTCTGGTTTCCTTGATCCACGCATAACTCGCTACTTCTTTATTCAGGAATATTTCCATAAGTTTTTTTTTATTGACTAGTTTAACGTGGCCACGACGTAGCAAGATTTCTATTAGACTTCTACACTCTAGTCCAGTGATTGAGAAGTTAAAAGAAAAAGAAAAGAACTTTAGGCAGGCCAATATAATTTATTAAAAACAAACAATGGTACACTTTACAAAATTCTTGTAATACTTAAGGACTATAATACTTGAAGTTTCTCATCTAGTTTCAACTGGAATGCATTGATTTGAAGAAGTGATGCTAAATACTCTCTGTTGGTCTGTTTCTAATACAACTCTTTCAAAGTAACCGTATTTTCTTTTCATTCATCAAGTTAGGAATCAGGTCGTGGAACGAATAGAACCTTTTAGAGTGCCGCATCTGGCCCGCGGGCCATAGTTTACCCATCATTGCTCTAGTCTACTACAAAATTCAACAGGATTATGCTCATCAAAGTCGAGTGTGCTAGCTATTAGGCTTTGGATTAACTCTTTCTTTTAGTAACGCTAATTATAATAATTGAATTAAAATATTTAATCTGTAAGATTGCTACGACTTAGAAATAATGTAGCAAATTATAGAATAATATTGCTTGAAATAATCTTGCTATCGTGTACTCAGATTTGTATCATAAGGTCATAGATTTTTATGTTTAGACATGAGACAGAATTTGGAGGAAAATATATCTTTTCTTCTGATATTAGTCAGCCGAAAGTTAAAAAAAAAAAAAAAAAAGCCTTGCTGAAAGTAGTCCTGGGTTTGCTTTCTGATTATAAAGATTTTGCAGTACATTAAAGTCAAAAAAGAGTAATAGAAATTTAGTATCTCGACGTAACAGAATGGCTAATAGTGTTGTTCCTGTGTGCATAGTTCGCGTTCGATTAATGGTAGGGTTCTCAGCTTCGGATAAAAGTCTGGGTAGTGTTTCGGATCACTTTCGAGCAATAGGTTTCGTCTCCGTCGGTGTTGAAAAATGAGCCAATCATCACAATCCCAAAACGATTTTATGTATTTAATGTTTCACCCATTACAGTACAAGATTACTTTTTGTACGTGTCTTTCACATGATATAGCATTAATCCAAGGCATTGAACTTGTAAGGATGTCTAAATTCAGTATAAAAAAAAAAAAAAAAAAAAAAAAAAAAAATCAAGAGAAGGCCAGAACTTCCGTGGTCGTAGTCGAGAGTATGTTATTTCATTTCCCCGCCCCGATGTTCTTGATTTGTATAAATAAATTACCTTTATATAATCGCGCTAATCTCGATCTCTAAATATAATGTATAGGCAGTTTTGAAGGTCCTTGCGTTTCTTCTTAAAGACAGAGATGTAGGTCACAGCATCCCGAAACACTTTTCTCAAAACAACCTTGTGGTTTGGTTAACACAAGGTGACCGCGAACGGAAACTAGGTCAGCAGAGTTTTATCTTTTTTTTCTGTGAAATCTATCACTATACATAATTCCTCCTTGGAAGAGACCGTAGTGTCGATATTACGTGTAGGAAGGAAGTAATGCGGTAATTATAGTGAAGTATTAAAAAGTACCTGCAGGGCACACTATTGCACATGCAATGTTACATGATATTTATCGAGAAGTTTTGTTTCCTACTATTTCTTTGTGTGTGTGTGTGTTCAGTATGCCATTGATGGATACCGTGTGCGTGGGTTTTCTCGGTGTTCTTCCGTTTCCTACCACTTTCTTCATTCCAATATTTCATTCATTTTCATCATCACTGTCTCCTTTAGCCTACGTGACATACTAACCATGGAACATAAGACTGAAAAAAAAGTTCATGTGCATCTGTCATTCAGTGATTAATACGGGTGCATGACATGTAATTTTGTAACTTGAAAAAAAATTCCACTTGCAGTTTTCAAAGGTGCACTTATAATTTTTTGTGTTCTTTCGTGGAGTCTAGAGTGTTTGAGGATGTCTCAATGGCATAGTTAGAATCATGTAGTTACGAACGTATCTGGATACGCTCTTCAAATGACATTTCTTTATAAATTTCCATTTCAAGTATAAGTGGTTATGGCAGTACAATCCTGTTCAGTAGCCTACTGCATGGTAGCCTTAGCATCTGTATTGCAGTGATTTATATTAAATGGCAGAGAGTCTTCTTTACATCTCTCGAATTAGCTGGCTTAAAACGAAACGAGGTTCATGGCCGCTGAAACAACCAGGCTATTGTATACATTCTTATTGTTGTAATTGATAGTCGTGATTTCAGATTTCCCCGAGAAGACGATAGTGGAAATATCACTGGAAACTACTAGTAATACATATTATACAGGATGGAAGATATGGCCCCGGGGGAAAATTTTGCACTCGGCAGAGAGGAAGGGGAAAATCCCTGAAATCATTACAGAGTATCGATATGTCTGAAATTCTGCTTTATTACAAGCTCAAATATTCAAATATCAAATGGATAAACTGTTGAGTATTCAGTTTCTTCTGCGTAGAAAATGCATGGTTTTTCCTGTTATATTAGACAAAACTCACAAAAATTGGAAAATTCATTCCGATGTTGGTTGCAAAAGGGTATGTAGGGTATATGGAATAATTATATACATTTGATTGATTTGTATACAACAAAAAATTAATAGAAAATATATGAATTCTGTTAATGTAACTTTCTACGTAGAAACTGTGTCTAGATTTTTTTCTTACACTAGTCTTTATGGAACACATCTGTAGCCTAATTACTTACGCAACTAATTACCTAATGATAGGGAAAATATCTCTCTATCATTTTGATCATCAGTATTTTGTAACAGATCACATTCTAAAATTGTATCTCTAGAAACATTTTAGGTGGGGAAAGAGAAGAAAGAAAGCGAAACTATCCTACGATTAAATTCAAGGATGCTAATCTTTCAATCAGCGCGATTGTGTTCTCTTTTTAGATATTTTGGCAAATGCCTGATTGTTCCACGTGAAGTGTTACAGAGTAACACGCAAATAAGCAAGTGACTTTTCCACCTTCGAATGACTGAATTCCTTTAGGAAAAAAAAGGGGAGGTTAAAAATTCTTCTGGCACGAAGCCTAATGTTCATAAGTTCTGTTCGCGTTTGGGCTGGCTCCAGTTAGGCGCTTTGGCAATTTGTCCTATCTTCGACAACCCACACACTGTGTACATATAGCCAAAAATAAAATATTTTGGGAATCTTCCTTTGTATGTACATTGCTCAATTCGATATGTTGACAATTACAACATAATTAAATAACTCACAAGCTATAGTTTAATGTCCTTTGAAAGCAAGGGTATTACGTTATCTATTTATTATGTTTCATTCTTGGTTGCCTCACTAATTTTTATATTAACTATATAAAGCCTATTTAACTATACAATTTAACCGAAATTCTATTGACTTGAAATACAAAAACAAAAGATGTTGAGATCTTTTCCCCTTAGACACAGTCCCTCACTTTCACCTCATATATGGTGTTACTTTATTTGTTCGGAGTTTAACACCTTTTTAGCACTGTACTACCAATATGAGTTGTGAATATACAATTTTAACATGGGATTCGAATTTCATGATCTTCCATCGGAGATTTAACCCAGGTGTCAGATACAATATCGCTAATGATTTAGTAACGCGATATCATAAAAATTCATCATTATTCACTCAATTTCAACATTTTGTGTTGAGTGTTTGATATAAAGTACTCATAATGAATAAATAAATTGAATTTAAAGAAATATCAATCTACAACCTTAGATAGTTCTTATGTACGTATAAATTTAAATGGTATCTGATTGTCGATTTCCCAAGAAGGCGGAACATGATAGTTTTGAATAGAGCTATTTTTATAGTTATTAGTTACATTAGTAGTTTGCATCAAAATGTATGACACTATAACAAACTAGAAAGATAAAATTTTAAAAAATCATTCATTTACTTTTTTAGAATTATATTTCTCGAATGTTTCATATACCTTATATCATTTAGAATTTTTCACAACCGGCACAGAAGGCCGTACGTTCCCCACATCTGGTCTAAACTACGTAACTGTGAATTAAAGGACTTCATACTGGAGCTTGATTTAGAATATTGTTTTAAATTAAAGAAAAAGGAGAAAAGAAACTTCAGGGTTTACTTTTGAATGAAGTCAGGTTCATGTCTAGCAGAATGAGTATCGCGCCTGGGTGCTTAACGTATGGTTTTGGAATCGATATTTAGAAAACTGCTTGAATTAAAATAAAGTGAACATCAATTAAAAAAAAAGCACTGAAAATTTCTCTGTCTACTAACTACTCATCACCCAATCTAATAAGGCATGTAGTCAATCAAAGACCTTTGTAGGTTGTCGACTGAAGTTACTGTTATTTATTTTATTTTATTTTATTTATTTTTTTAAATTTGTCATAAAATTAAATCACTATAGGAATCTAAGCGCTTATTGCAGAAAAAGAAAAATTGCTTCAGTTTGTACTCTTTCTCGTGTTTACTGTGTGTTTCAGAAATGTATCAAAGATCGGGAACAGAAACTTTTAGGGGGGAGGATTTAGTGTTTAAAAGTTTACGTGTAGAACAAGTTTTCTTAAACGTTTTAGTAACCTATGAATGTTTGGTTAATTTCGCTAAACTCTTAACAAGTTTCAGAAAGTTTTTCTGTAATATGTAGTGCCACTTGTAACAAAATGAAGACACCTCGTTTTATATGTTCGGCATCAAAAAGAAATTACCTGATATCTCAGCCTTTATAGTACTTATTGGCAAAAGAAAGCTCACCTCTCCTTTTCTTCCTCTTTGCATCGAACATTTCAATTATAATCCAACTAAAGGTTATCCGAATATATTATTGTTACATTAAATCAAATAGATGTTAATAGAATAAAAAAAAAGGCTGTCAATGAAATCAAATGCAGTTTAAATGTAAGTATATCTACGGATTACTGTCAGTGAATGAATCTCGTTTCAGTTATTGTATGCACGCTTCAATAGTGGATCTTAATGCAGCGAAGTTCTTGGGATCAATTAGTTTTTACTAACATTTTGTTTTGTTTTTGATTACTTTCAGATCTTTTCTACTCGACCAGGCAGCTGTCTAGTCAACTGAGAAGTGTGTAAGAGAAGAACCAAATAATTATATTAAAAGAACTGCAAAGAATATGCATGTATAGGGCGCTTGTATGTACTGTACAATGATGAAATACATAAACGCCATTTTCACAATGTCAATTAGAAAATATAGGAAAATCCGTATAACTTGACAAAACTGTACGCAACGTTGAAGACTGAAGATAACTCTTCCAAGAAAACCACTGCTGTTATCACTTTGTATACTATATTGTTCTTCTTTTCTTTTTTAATCTATTCATGAAAAAGAAAAGTAAATGATTGATAATATATTATGAAAATTATTGTATTGTTGTTATACCTACGTTAATCGTGAAGAAAACTATTTTTAACTGAAAATGTAGGCCAATATAGTGGTTTGTTCCTATTTCAAATCTTTAGAAATCAGGAAACACTGTTGATATTTACAAAGAGATTAAGACTGATATATTCACAGTCACATGATATATATATGGAACATTTATACATATTTTAGATTAAAATTATTTAATCTGTTATGTACATATATAATATATATATGTGTGTGAAAAGTATATACGTACGTATAAGCTCCAGACTGTCAGATTTTCTGTGCGAGAAAATATAAGTATGACGTTTAAGTTTTCAAGTTTCTTGTGTTGAGACGATCATTGAATACATCGTTAATCGAAATAAATAAATAAAAAACCTCGCGTTGCGATATGTTTAATTGCATATGTATGTGCTGTGTATGTTATGTAAGAATGTCATGTTCGCATTTATGTTTGCATACATATATTAATGTTGTAAATATTTATCTATATATATTGTAAATGTGTATCTTTCGATTGTATTTTTTTGTTTTGCTTATTGTTCAAAAAAGGAAAAGAAAATACAATTTGAGAGAAAATAAAAGTTAAAAAGCTTATATACACACATGTCCCTCCGAATATACATGTTACATGAATACATTTCATGCGTTGTGTACATAGTATCTTCAGCTTTCGCGTGCTGAGAAGAGAGAGAGAGAATTAAAACATGTTTTTATTGGAGAAGAGTAAGTCTAATTTGTCTTCGAAAAAAATAAAATAAAAAAGAGCAAGCATCTTAAACAAAATTCTTTTAAGATATATCAAGAATGTATACTCTTCCTTTGCTTGTTAATATTTTGTTACAAATATAAATATTAAAAAAAAAAAAAAAAAAAAAACATAATTCTGAAACTATTCATGTAAGCATCATCAATTCATTTCATGCATTATCGTTTGTACAGTATAGTTTTTCGTTGTTCGTGTTTTACAGTTAAGTCTTACCTGTAGCCTTCTTGTAACTAGCTATGTATATGTATAGAGTATCTGCGACGTTTTACATAGTTATAAGAATTCCTTCCCCTCAATTTATAGCAATACAAATGTTTATTTTGCACGAAAGACGAGTAGGTCATTTTTCTAGTCATTTCTTTTCCTGATTAGAATAATGGAAGACTGATAATACAAAATCAGTGCAGCTTAACAAGCACATTATTTATAAATGTAGTTTATTAATATTAGCGTACGTGCATCAAAGAAAACAAAATGAAAGAAAAACGCTTGCGATAGCATAAGTTTTAGTAAGGTCGTTCTGACCCAGTTAGGTGATGCAAATAGGAATATTGCAAATTCTAATAAATTATTGCTGACATAGACTGTTAATAAATCTGAAAAGTTGCTCAATTATTGTTATGATTTAAAAAGTGAGTATATTTTCTGTAAACTTTGTAATTTTAAATAAATAAAAAGTGTGTGTGTATGTGCACAGATAAAATGTATAATGCTTCTTAAATTGGTAATGCACAAATGACCTGCTCAGTTGCAAAGGAATATATTGTTTTCGTATATTTGTACAAATAAATATTTTTTAACGTTAAACCTACAAAACCAATGTATGCCACATATACATGTTCAATACTTTGGTTATATTTCTTTCTATTATCAATAATATGATAGTTAATATTTTTTTTTGTATATAATAAAAGTTCGCGTGTGCCATATATGCAGAATGTTTACATATTGTCAGAACTTAACTCTGACTAAACTCAAGTTTGAATCAAGTTAGATTTGTTTATTTGTACAAAAGAAAAATGTGTGGGTGGCATACGTTCTACATAGCTAGTTTCGGCTATCTTCGGCGATGTTTTATACAATACGTGTGCTTTGAGTTTTCTTTAATGTACTATTTATAGAGTATGTAATGTATGGTGATAGAGTGATTTACCTTTATTCTGTAAATACTGTACAGCTTCAGTTACGTCTTACGGTTGAGAATGTATTTTGGAAATAATGTATATATTTTCAGTAAGTGAACATTATATAATCAATTGTGTAGTACACTATACAAGTTTTTTTTTTTTTTTTTTTTTTTTTTTTTTTGGCAAATAGAAATACCGTATGATATTATATATTGACACCGTAAGAAGTGAAGCATTTCCGGCGATACGATGATAAATGACATTGTTTTGTCGAGCGTTTTACGTTTAGAATATTAGAGAGAGAGATTAGGATGACTTGCGCAAACGTTTGACCTGCGTGTACAACTAATGTTATTAACAAGTTTTCATTAGTCCTGATATTTGCAAATAAGCCTTTGAGGACATATCAGTGTGTCTTGAAGACATTGTTAACAGGACTGCTGCTAATATTGTGTCTGATGATTTTATTACTACACTTTAAGGCTGATATATTTTTTTTTATGAAAAGAAAGAAGCAATATTATTATATCGTGTTTGTAAATACTTTCATGAGTATTACGAGTTGAAATGAGCCATTTTTACTTTCGCAAACATCATGTCATCCAAAGCCAGAGACAAATCACAGAAGGTGTAGTGTAAATACATGTACATTTTTTTAAAATTAGGAGCAGGGAAAATATTATAACACTCCTGGCTCTGGGGCTGATTATCAATCTTTGTAAATTATACTCTGTCAAATAGAACGACATGTTTCTTGTAAAAAGAAAAAAATATATATATACATACATATTTACACACAAGATTTTCTATACATCCACACACAAATTCATCTTCCACAATACTTATTTTCTGTATATAGGACAGGACAAAGAATATGAAAAATTTTGTACAACGAAATATATTAACGGATTGTTTATGATAACAATAAGTAAATAAATACAAATCTGATTTGTTATTTTTGTACATAAGAGAGGCTAAAAACTCAGTTCTTCCGTGCTTATATATATTTTTTGTATTAGTTTTTTTTAAAAATATACAATGTTGTGAATATGATTGTCTTCCAAACATGATGAATTGTAATATAATACAAAGCAAATGTTGTCAACGTGTATGGAAAACTATTCATTATTCCTATGCTCAAGAAAGTTATAAATATATAAAATAAAAATATAAATATTTAAATGAATAGTTTCATTTTCTATTCAGTAGTTCCTTCATTTGTTTTCAGGGAATTCATTTTTAAATAGTTCTGTCGACGAAAGTGCGTATTTGTCTTTAAGTTTTTCTAAACACTTTACTCTGAGTATAATAAAATTGCCCAGAAAATTTACGATTGCATTAACATGTTACGTGTTTCTTACATTTACAACGGGAAAATTTTATATTAAATTAACTTATTTTTTAAGTTACGTTTCATAAACATCTAAACATGTGAAAGATTATTCTCGGTGAGAAAAATGTTCGAATTTTTAAGTACATAGGTAATCCGGTAATTGAATGGAGAAAAGGTAAATTAACTCTGCAAAGTAACTAATGACCATAGTCTTATAGAACCTCTAATCATTTTGAGATAAACTAGCTTAGTTTCCTTTCTAATTAAAGTAACTTTTATCATTCGACATAACATGGATTTGTGTGTCTATCTCTCCGAGAGAACTTCCATAAGGTTTGTCCTCCAACAATTATATCTTTTTTTAAAAAAACTGAGTTGATTTTGGTCAAAACTGTTTTTTAAAGAAGGGAATACATTAAAATTCAACCTAAAAGTTTGTGGTATAGTGTAATGATTTTCGTAATCATTCTTTGATTTTAGTGTATTGAGTTTTTTTTTTTTTTTTTAATTTCCCAATTATTTCCATTGCTTGAGGTTGGAACCAATCAAGAATAAGATGAATGTAAAATGTTACGCAAGTTTACTAAAGCTTTCCAATTTTCATGAAACATCTCTCTCCAGCCTTAAACATTATTTCAATTCCTTAAGGTTGAAACTACTATCCATTTCATAAAGATAGGCCCCTGACTTCGAGGTGCTACTGTGACGTCCAGTCAAAACTTATACTGCATTGTCGTACCTCGTTGGAATTGTTGGAATGTTGTCTTTTCAATACTTAAGACATACAAATTTTCTTTGTACTGTATAATGAGAAAAAAATAGAAATTAATGAAAAAGTGCGTATTTTTTCGTACTTTTTTGGTAAATCAATGTTTATAGGACTATATCTCGGAAAGGAGATAATATGAAATAATTTCCTGTACATGATATGTAGATGCATATATTACCTGCAAGTTCTGAAAATTTCATTACTCGATACGTAGTAATTTCCTTGTTATTTAGCAAAAAGTGAGACATAATTATGTCTGAATTGCTGCGATGTATTAACAATCTGAAAAAACTTTTAGAAAGATCTTAAAAGTAGCTTTTTCAACCAAACTGTTTTGACTTGTTTTAAAATATAAACAATCACAAATATGACATTATGATTTTCTCTGCTTTGCGTCCTTCGCTATTGCAGTTTATACGGAGTACTACGTTGCCACATTTTCCTGACGCGTATATACTCTCAGCCGGACGGGTATTTAAACTTGTCACGCACACTGTCCGGCACTTTTAGAGATATTTTTAAAATGTATTGTCTCCACAGATTTTAAACCAATTTCTTAGAAACTAACAGGATATGCAGTAAATGTACCAAGTGTTCAAAATTAGAAAAGCGAACTCTTATCTTGTTTGGATTTGCATGTGATGGTCCTCGAAAATTTGTTGCTTTTTGTCAGCTCTTCACTTATTGCACGCAGTACAAAATACACTTGCACAGAAACAAAAACACGCACAAAGTTTATTATATGATACAACCTTAGTTGATATGTAATATTGAGTTTACACTTCACAGAAAATCTGTTTTCAGATCTAAGAGCTCCAAGCTACATTAGAATCTGCCTTTGAATAGGAATGACGCGTTTTTTTTTTCGGCGCAGCCTCAGGTTTACTTGAAACAGAGTTACTATCTTGTTCACTCCCGGATACGCCACTGAGCACAGAATAATCAATGTCCTTACTATTAATTACTAATTCATAACCGTCTGAGTCGGAGTCATTCATCAGTTCTGCAATTACATTATCGCTAAACATTTTGCCTCTTCTTTTTGTAAAACCGCCGCTCGTGAAGGAATATCCATTTTTTTTAAAATCAAAAAGCACAAGATATACTCATGAAAATATAAATGCCCATTCGTCCGTCTCATTGCAATGAACCCATATGATATGGGTGCGTGTGTAAGTTTTTGACGCCTACGAACCGAAGGGAAGTGTTGAGACTTAATCAGTGCGACGTGATTAGACGCAAATACAGCCCTCGTCACCTACTCATTGCATTGTTTTCTTTCGTTGAAAGAAAACAAAGGACCCATTCTGTGTTACTGTACATTCGGCAGGGGAATTGATCGCAGAACTTGGGTGAACACGTGATTGCCAAGGCTACAGTACATTTTTTTTTAACCTTTAACATGTTCATAAGCTGGAGTGTGTGTATACTGATAGATCTTGAGGTAGAAATGGAGCCATTGTTTATAAATATTAGGGAAGATAGCAGGAGCAGCGATGAGTCAACAAAGCCATGACGAAAGTGAATGAAGTAAGATATGAGTTTTTGGATGTGTTACTTCAACGTTTTATTTCGATTACATTGAGATGTGTACACTCATGACCAAAATTATTGTCGCATATCTATAACTGTCTTCTTGTAACAATATTATTTGATAATGATTTTGCAGGGTACTTTTAATACTGATACTATATGTAGAGTCGGGAAATGTATATTTGTGGTAAATTCCATAGGAAAAGAATACGAAAATTAGCATGAGTAAAACAAAATGTTGCTAAATGGATAAGAAAATTTTAGTTTCGTTTTATTGTTCTTATTTACTGCTCTTTTGATATGAAACTTTCCACATAGCCTACATGTCTTTGCCGATTATACACATACTAACATTATAAGAAATACCAGGCGAATTCGTTATCAAATTATATTCCTACAATAACATATTTATAGACATGCGACAATAATTTTGGACATGAGTGTACATGCATTAATATTTTTATGATGTTGTGAAAGGTTATAATAAATACTTTTCCTATTACATTCTTATGAAGTAGGCTTCGCGCTACAAGTTTCCTGAACGCGACAACACTGCACGACAGCGTTGCCACACTTCCATTTACTGTATACTGTTTCTTCATATAAGCGCGGTGAATTTAAAGATTGGGCTGCAACATGGCTCACCGCTTAACGCAGAGAATATGTTGAAGTAAACATTAAAAAAAAAAAAAAAGAAAGAAATACTCTACCAACTAAACCCTTTTTTTTTGTTAATAGTTCCAAATATTTGGAACACTAGACTTCCAAATTTTCGAACAGTGTTTTGTTCGTTTCTCTACCTACCATGGTAAAGGAGATCAGAGCGTCGTACATTTGTTTTAATTACACAAAAAATATCAAGTGATGAAAATTGAACTTTTCACAACTTATAGTTAATGGATGCATCTATATATTGTACACAGGAAATTATTTCACGTGATCTCTTTTCTGAGATATAGCTCTATAAACATTGATCTACCAAAAAAGTAGGAAAAAATAAGCACTTTTTCATTAATTTTTATTTTTTCTCACTACATAATACAAAGAAAATTTTTATGTCTTAAGTATTGAAAAGGCAACATTCCAGCAATTCCAACGAGGTACGACAATGAAATATAAGTTTTGACTGGACGTCACGGCAGCACCGCGAAGTCAGGGGCCTATCTTTATGAAATGGATAGTAGTAAGGGATAAGAGCTGAATTCACCTAACATAAAAAACAAGTTTGACGAGTATGAAACATGGAATATGCTTTCTTCGTGGTTTCTCAATGGGCGGCCTTTATTATTTGGACTTAAAATCCGTAAAGAGGAAAGTTTCTCAGACCTTGCCCCTTTTTATTCCCTATTTTCAAAACTTTCATTTGATTTTTCTTTCTAAAATAATAAGAAGAAGATAGTGTATATATCGTACGCGATCGATGAAACTCTCACAGTAATAAAATATTTTATAACAACTATGCTGAATTACCAACAGCAAGAAAATAACTTTCTTACCAAAATTCTTCGGAATGTTATGGAGATTATGTCACTAGCATAATAATTAGATCAGAATTTAATTTCTGATTTTTTTTTTCAAGTATAGTGAAACAAAGAAATAGAAATATTACTGAATTGTGTATATATTCGAATCTAAGACGCAACCCCATTTCTAAACTTCAAAAGTTGTGCCAATTTCTTGTATTCAGTTCTAAGACTCCAATGAAGCAACTTAGAATTTGACCGCACAAATTAAATCATACGGGTTTATTTGTTCAAACAACATTTACATGACAAGATTAAAAAGAGAACAAAGCTACTATCTTACAATCTTACTTACAATGTGAACAGAGGACTTCCTGCTTAAGCACTTTCACTGTCTGAACACAAACTTTCAGTATCACTTTGCATGGGATTCCAAGATCCACCAACATTTTATACATGAAATTTTGGCAGAAAACGTGCTCCTTAGATTCCAGTATATAATGTAGACAAAGTTTAATAATTATAATTTTATGAGCTTGTGTTGAAAATTTTAAAATGCACCTTCTTGCTCAAGATAAGATTGATAACTTATTATCGTAAAGTTGCAATATTCAACTTGAACGTACGTACCCTGGTTCGATCCCAGCTCGCGCCGTGTGGACTTTGTGGTGGACAAACACCGTGCTCGTGGGTTTTCCTGGAGTTCTCCCACTTTCCTCATTCCACCATTTCATTCATCTCTCATCATCACCGTCTCCTTTAGCCTAACCGGCATAACCGTGAGACGTAAAACTTAAAGATTTCATTTAATTTTTTTGAACATACGTAGGCAAGTAAATTTAAAGCAACATTCACAGTAAGAAACCATATATATGTAATAAGCATTATAAACAACATATATGGTTACAAAATGTAATAATAATAATAATAATAATAATAATAATAATTTGTTCCATGATTATATTACTTGGACTAGGAAAGAATGAAAATTAAAGATTATGAAAGAATTGGTTGAACGAGAATGTGGAAGAACCTCGAAAAACCCATGAACTCCGAGAAAATATGATGGACAAATTACTCCCGAATAGCCGCACACTTGGCGCGCATGATCACAGTTTAATTCTTAAAGAGCATGGATTTTTCACTGTTTATTAGACAGTGAAGCAATTAAAGAATTACCTCAATGAGGAGGGAACGAATTCTGGTCTAGAAAAGCAATAGTGATGTGCGCTATGGATGGGAGTGAATTTATTTATTTATTTTATAAAGTTGGAGGTTTTCATATTTCTATCTTTGACCGATTTCAACATCTATCAATAGAGAAACTCTGAAGCCTCTAAGAAAACAGCCTTATTTCATGAAAATCAGATTCTATTTTATGAAAGTTCCTCTGAAATATATTCTTTACCTATTGAAATCATGTTTCGAACTTTGGCTGCACGAAATATTAGCGCCTCAGGTGCGTCATTTCCAAAGACCAAATAAATGTCCAGTTAATCAAAATTGTCGCCATCTGCAACCACACTTTTGTTACCATCGCCTAGTCAATGATTTGATTTTGTGACGAAGAAATTTGAAGTTTGCGATATGAGAACGTCCTCAACCGCATGTTGAGCCTCCGAATCACCAGGGAAGTTCCCTGCCAAAAGGTGATGGTCGGTAGGAGGTGTCAGGAGAATACAGTGGGTAAGGAAGAGTTTTATACTGGAATTTATAGAAAACCTGCACCGCCGTTTGCGAGTATGGTGTGTGAGCAAGCAGTATCATCCAACATGAGAACACTATGTTCGCTGACCATTGCTGGATACTTGCGGACAAGTTTGCAGTGCGTTTCATGGAGTTCAGCACTGTAAAAATTAGCATTAATGGTTTCACTTTGCCTGAGAAAGACATTATGGTACACTCTCACTATACCAGAAACACCTTCAGGTTTTGAATCATCCTGTGCGTTGATCACGATCCTCTCCGTTTACGATGGTTAGAACAGATTACAGGTGTATGCCTAACTCGCCTGCAATGAGACGAACACTTTTTAGAGAGTCTGCTTTCACTGTTAGTGAGGAGCTCATCCGAATATATATCCGCTCTCCCTCTCTCTCTCTCTGTATATATATATATATATATATATATATATATATATATATATATATAGAGAGAGAGAGAGAGAGAGAGAGAGAGAGAGGGAAAGCGGATATTTCATTCGTTCCAACTTAATATAGGGTGGTCCAAAAGTAGGTATACACATCTGCATTGATCAAGTATAACATTCTAGTTTATGGATTTATTTGATTCGACTGTTCCGGGCTTAAGGTATAAGTAAAAAGATGTTAAGAACAAATAATAATAATAACAAAAACTAGGTCTATCTGTTTGATAATAAAATACAGTGAGCTGATCGGTACGGGACTGTATACCTACTTTTAGGCCACCCTGTATTTAAACATTTAAATCGTATGATGACTAGAGCTCACGAAATATAGCCGGTTAATATAAACGGAAGCAGTATATTTTGTCTTACCCTTACAGATTATATTATGAATTTTTTATAATATTCATGTAGAAATGGAGATTCTTCAAGAATATTTAAATATCGTATCTATGCTTACAGCAAGGCATTCAATATACTTAAATCCGATGGGTTAAAATTACGGGTAAATTGATCTCCTCTCTCTGAATGATGACAACCTCAAGCGCTGGGTCATATACTTCTAGCATCACTGACAAAGAATCACGGATAAATCACTTGTCTCATACAGGTCAAAGGAGCAAAACGAAATTTAATCCATATGAAACTACTTGTGTATGTACTGTACGTATATCAGTGTTGCATAACTTCTGGAAATAACCTTTCATAAGGAGATTTACTATCGTAAGATTTGCTGCTTTCTCGGAATACACAGTATAAGGACTTTTAACACATCGATATACGCAATGATCCTGGGTTATTTTATTTGAGTCGTTGGTGTTTAAAATCTTTGTCAGCGCCGAAGCATATAAGAAGATACTGACTTACTAGGATTGCTTTCTTTTATAGTGAGTACGACGAAAACTGTTTTAATAAAATTTAAATCGATGGGAATTTGAGAATCTATGTAGTTACTATTCTTCGCTTATTGTTGACAGCAGAGATGGCGTGAATCAATGAAAACTTGAACCATAACCCACCAAAACTCATCGTCATCATGATCTACGTCCTCCTCTCCAATGCCTAAAAGAGTTTACACTTGCGATAAATCAAGGCTGTGAAATAATCATTAAATGGAGTTTGAGTTTCTACGTTTAATCGCTCAAGTATTGCTCTGTTACAAAGCCGGTGGATCTGACCTTTACGATATAAAATGGTAAAGTGTCTGCCATGGGCCAAATTACGATTAATTTCAATTTAATTATCATATATAATTATTTTCTTGCTGAATTACGGATATGTTTCATTGGAAACTAGGATGAAATTTGAGTCTCAAATTAAGATAAAGTAGACCAACATAAAGGGAAAAAAGTGTCAAATTCTTGAAATAACAATAGTAAGTCCTATTGCTATTATTACAATTACAAACATCAATATCCAAAACTGCCCGAAGTTCTTTTATCACTCACTGTTAGATATACTCAATACTCATCTCAGGTAAGTAGAAACAAATGAAAAGGAATAAAAATGGAGGCCTTGAAAGTAAAACGTAGACAAATTCACCAGTGTTCAGAAGATACTGTCTACAATGTATTGAGCAGAGTGGGTCACAATGGGTGACGTCCTGTTAACCCACGACCCACTGATCCACTCCATCTGTGGTTGATAGTACCGCACAATATCACATCTTACCACGAAGGAAGTTTATCGTGGTGTCTCAATTAAATGAGCTTTAAAGGAGTCTCACCCATCTTGAGAAACTACGACAGATTTCCAAACTATGAGAACCCAATATTCGAGCTGGGTCCCTGGTTCGATCCCAGCTCGTGCCGTGTGGACTTTGTGATGGACAAACACCCTGCTCGTGGGTTTTCTCGGGATTCTACCGTTTCCTCCCACTATATTCATTCCACCATTTCACTCATGATCACCGTCTCCTTTAGCCTAACCTGCATAATCGTGGGACGTTAAACTTAAGGATTTCATTTCCATACTAAACTAAACAGTTTCACGCCTTCTGTTATAATTTTTGCTCAATAAGAATCAATATTGAAACAGCTGAGATGGTATATATTGGGATCCTGAATCATATACAGGGTATCCCAGGAGGAAGTGGGGCAATACTTTGGGAAATGACAGTATAGGTTACTTTAAGCAAGAAATGATTATACGACCATATGTCCTATTCTCGAACGTTTCAGAGCTACAGGTTGTTAACTATTTTTGAGCTTATTGTTTACCTTATAGTTATTCTACAGAAACGAAACATAGCACATTTGAATGGTGATAGAATGACCTTTCCAATGGTATGCAACACGTGGGAGTAGTGTCTTTGGAAAGGAAGTTATTGAGGGGGATTCGGAAAATTTAAAAATTATTTTAATATTATATTATTTAAGGGAATTGATGTCAACCCCGGCTCTCAAATTTGGAATATTTTCTAAATAGTATTTAAAGAAATTGATGGAAATCTTTAAGTTTTACGTTCCACGGTTATGCCGGCCAGGCTGAAGAAGACGGTGATGATTAGAAATGAATGAATAAAGTGGGAGGAAGCGAGAGAACCCCGAGAGAACCCACGCACATGGTGTTTGTCCATCACAAAACTCACTTGGCACGAGCTGGGATCGAACCAACGACCCTGTGCACCAGAGGTGAACGCTCTATCACTGAGCCACCGCGACCCCCACCAGAAATCGTAATTTCCATTACTTCTGATTTGATTAAGATTAGAATTAGAAATTAGATTTCTAGGCTTTTGGCATATATGGCCATGTTAGCCCGTCACATATGAGGAATGACATCTTTCGGAAATCACACTATCCGAGGAAAGGGAAGGAAGAAAGGAAGCGTCCTGGAACCTGTATGTTAGGTACCAACCCAGCATTCGCCTGGTGTGAATGAGGAAAACCTCACTTAGGAGGCTGGCCTGAAAGAGCTTTAACACTTTTTCGACCAAGTGTACCCACTGGGAATCGAATCCATGATCGCTCTCACCTTTGACTACACTACGCAGGGCCACGACTTCTGATTTGGATACGGAGGAGTTTAAAGATGGAGATAAAAATTCATTCTTGACATGATGAATCCACATCATTTTTTTTTTTTGACGTCTCTTACTGTTTTCGACCTATGGAAATCAGGGGCGGATCCAGGACCGACTTCTAGGGGGGAGGGCGGTGGGTTGTCATACTGCTACTTTTAAGGGCTCCAAACTTTGGGATGGGTTTTATTTATATATATAAAATAAGAAAATTTTCTGTTCTGAGGGTGCAATCGCCCCGATCGCCCCCCCCCTTGGATCCGCCCCTGATGGAAATCAATTATAGAAACTAGGTTTTTAGTGAGAGGCTTTGTCTGGTGGTGGAACATATTCACAAGACGCTGAATTCATTTTTAAAAAAACGCTTTTGACTATGTATTACCGTTTTTCTTCTATTATTACCAATACCAGAAATGTTTGATTTCTGCCACTCCCGGTTTGAATAGAGGGTTAAGAGATGGAATCTATTTCTTGGATACTGAATCCCCTTTTTTTAATCTTAATTTTAAAAAATCTAGAGGAAAAGAACAAAATAAAGTTATATTTTAGTTAACAATATACAATATATTGGACTATTGAGTTTGCTTGTGTTATGTTATATTTTGAATTCTAATTAAAGGATGTTTTACTAACCTTTGCTATTATTATCAGGAATTATTTGATATTAGAAGTCGTATCCTTATATTATAATTCAAAATGAACAGAAGTTGCTGTGCATTACGTTCGTTATTTTATAGAAAGAGTTTTTTTTTCTCAATTGTCATTTGAAACAATATTTCTGAACCATTGAACCTTCAGGTCAAATGCGTTCGGTTACAAAATAATGATAATAAATAATTTAATCAAAACAGTGATTCTCAACCGGTTATTATATGTACTTTCTCAATATGATCAAGATGTAAAATAACTAATATGATAAAAATTGTCCAAAGCATAGAGATTATATGAAATAACTATCAGCTAAAATATTATGACAGATTTTTAAGTCTATCGATAAACAATCGTCTCTAGTAATTTAATTACATCCTGTTTGAAATCTTTTGTGTATTTTCAGCCGAACCGTGATGTAAAATAAATAAATAAATAAATAAAAAGTTTTGCAGGGCGTAAATAAGGATCCCGCAGACCCTGCATTGCGGTGGGCCCAAGTCATCAGGGGACCCCCAAATCGTAAAATGGGACTTAGAGAAATGGTCCCACTTCACACTGTCTGCGGAGGAGGGGGAAAGCCTGTAGTTATTATCCCACTGTTGTTTTGTTTATTTTGAAAGTATTTTTGAAAAAAAAAATTAAAAATGAAATTGTTCCGAATCCCGAGTTCCAACTTCCCCTCCCTTCAGCTATCAGTAATAATTGCTGTTGTTTTCAACTTTCAAATTATGCTGAGCATAAGTATCGGAAGTGTAGAACGGCTATCTCCGTCCATCTATCTGTCTGTCAATCAGAATAAAAATTATAAGAGATCGAGAAGCGATTTTCTGGAATCGATTCAGCGTCTCCATCTCGCTCATTAACCATTCATTCAAACCGGAAATAGTAGAAATAAACCATCTCCGATTTTAACATTCACCATCATAGACCAAAAACAGTATAATCGGAAAACATTTATTTTCTTTTTCTTCTGACAGTGTCTGATGAAGGCAAATATGTTCAGTTAATTGGCGAAACTGTTACACATTCATTATTTTTAAATAAAGGTTGCTCTGCTCAGCAATTTGCATTTCTAATTTAAGTTATGCTATTTTCGGTATAGATTTCCTTAGAGCATAAACAATAACAGCGTAAAGTAATTCTCTCTCTCTCTCTCTCTCTCTCTTTTTTTTTTTTTTTTGAATCATTTGAGCGTTTCAAGAAAAGATAATAGATTTATCCATGTCTACTAGACTAAATTTAGACATGGATAATATATTGTTATGTGAATATAGAGACTAGACCATTTTTTTTTTATTATTTTTTTTTTAGTGTTTTATTAAACAATTAATTTTAAGAATTAAGAAACCGAGTGTCTCTTTTGTTATAAGAAAGCGAAGGGAAAACAAAAACTATTTGTAAAACAGAAATGTATATTTTTATCAAAATATTTGTAAAGTTAGTTACTAGGACTTCCGTATTAACGTCACAGAAAACAACCTTTTGTGGTTAGGATAGTCCAGAAATAGAGAACAGAAAGATGAAAAGTGGAAAACAAATTGTGCATATAAACTCTGGTAAGTTCTACCAGAGGGAAGTTGCCTTTAATCGACGAGACCTTGCTAATCACGTTAACCGAGTCGTTAGTCGCGAGTCAATTATTTGTCTTGTTATACTATTATTGGATTGCTGTAAGGATACAATCATGTAAGTTGGAATAATTCTTTATTGTTTTCTAATAAGCATGAAATGATTACCAGAGGTAGCATTAGTCCAATTTGTATTTCTCACGCACCTTGTGCCAGGACTCATGTTTATTGAGATTAATACATGTTGTCTCAAATTAACTCTTGGTTTAATTATTAAATCACTTAATTCAATATAATTTTTATTGAGAATGACCGGAGTTGATTACTAACTTTGATTTCTAATTGATTTATGTAAATGTTCATGTAATCACGTGAGCTGATTGGTTCAATTCTCAGGCAGACTCTCGTGTCGTGCATTTATGTAAATATTCTAATTTAGTTGTAAGGACCAATCCAGCCCAATCTACGTAATTTATTTAGTTGTTCAAATAAAATTGATTGACTAGGAATGAGAATGATTATTGAACTATAATACCATTATACTATCACTTTATCCGTGTTTTACTAGCTGTGATCACGTGTTAATATTTATCCATGTCTAAATTTGCAACTATTTACACTATAGATTTCCTTGGAGCACAAACGGGAGTGATCAAATGAAACCTGTTTGGGACCTCTGGTAGGAACAGTTAATGTCACAGGATTGTATTGTTGCAACGGTATGTAGTGGCATGTATATTCTACTTGTGGCATTAGTGTAGTAATCATTATGAAAAGTTTCCTGTATTTGGAGAAGTAAGGTTTGAACAATGGTATTCACCATCCCAAACCTGACCAAACCAGATCAGCGAACAGTCATCCAGTCTCTGAGTGCAAAATGATGTCAACTGGCTGAGGTGTTCCGTCAGACGAAAGACGTCTATGGAGATGCATATGTATTGAAGACTACCGTTGTGGATTAGGCACGAATGTGTGAACAGGTGAGTATTGGGGCGATAGTCATGCATATTAATATGAGCTATGGAATAACTCAAACAATAGTTAAGGACCTGGAGTATTATAAAGTGTGTACACTGGGTGCCACGGATGCTTACGAAGACACAATGTAAGAGCGCATAGGCGCGTCTCTCCAACATTTCATGCATTACCTCAAAAAGACGATGGCTTCCTTTTGTGGATTGTGGCAGCGAATGAATCATGGTGCCACCACTTTGAACCGAGTTCCAAATCTGCCATTATGCAGTGGAAGCACCCGCTGTCACCATGCTCCAAGAAGTTCAAGTCCCAGGTATCAGCTGGCAAAGTCATGGTGTCGTGTTTTTCGACTCCAGAGGACCATTAGTGCTCGATTTTAAGACACCAGGAGACTTCCTCAATGCCACACGCTACTGTCCTACGTTGACCCATGTTGTGAGAGGCCATCAAACGCAAACAACCTGGAATGTTAAAATCAGGTATTATTGCGTTGCATAATAATGTCCGTCATATTGCCGGACAGGTGCAAGACTTGCTCCGACAGTTCAAATGGAAGATCGTTCGTCACTTACCACACAGCCCGGACTTGTCACCGTACTATTTTCACATGTTCGGTTCACTGAAAAGGCACTAAAGGGTCGTCGGTTCTTAGTGATTCTGTGCTTCAGCAGGTAATTAGTGAGTAGTTCCCCCAAGAACCAACTGATTTCTATCTGGGCGGAATCCGCTGGCTAGAGGTACATTGCGACAAGTCCCTGAACATCTACGGAGACTTCTTTTGAACTGCAAATGCCATAACACAGTCACCATGTATTCATGTTTCTCTTGTATATGTTTTGTAGCAATACAGGTACTGATAGTAGATACATAGGCTTCAAAAACTGTTCATTTGATCCCTCATAATACTACTATGTATTTTCTTTTATTAATACCAATACAAAGTTAAGGGAATCTTAATAAGTATGCTCTATATATATAAGTTTGCTAGTATACTGGTATATGATCAAAATAAAATAAATTTGGTTTCGAAGGGGACAAGAAAGAGTAGTGAGGCTTGTCTGACTAATAAAAGTGGTCCTTACTTGAGAAAAAGTTTGGAAAACACTGATCTAGATAGTCTTGTACAAAGAAAAGAAGCAAGTACATGAAAAGAGGGCTGTCACTATTAATTTACTAGCCCGTATAAGAAATAAAGGGAGGAAAAGGAAGTAAGCATGAGAGGAATAAGCAAACCTATTAGTTTTAATGGACTTGAACCAAAGACTACTCGACCTGGAATGATTGATTTCTTTTTTCAGCTGCCACATTAAAGCTCTTCAAGTGTGGATAGTGTTGTTTACAGTTAATATTAACAGTGCTAATGTGCATTATGTATTTAATAAATGTATGTTAATAGTCTTGTTTAGATAAGACTCTTAAGACAAAGTTGTACGTATAAAGCCACTTGTAATTTTATTTACTTAGACTTCCTAGGGCAGATGTAAGGACAAATATATTTGTTTGTATCGCAATAAGCGAAAGAAGGCCGTGAAAATTTTCCGTTGCAATAAGAAGTAGTGCGTTCTTTCCAATAGAATTACATAATCATGCAACCATTATTGGATGCAGATGTAAAACAAATTCTTTAGTTTTTTGGTCGTCTATACAAGGTGGTGTTTGCGTAGGACTACGCAAGATTTCGGGGGATGACTTCCGACAACGAACTGAATTTAAACACTTCTAATTACGAGCATGGGTCGAGAAACATTTCCATTAAGAACTCTGTTAGGCCAGTTTTAGACGAAAGCACTTATCGTAGCATTTCTCGTAGCAGATGTGCTGCCAAAAATCTCGTATAATATTCTATGGCATGAAAAGTATATTGTGCTTTTACATGGTAGCATTTTGATAAGCATTTTGTCGTGACGTAGCAAACAAATCACTGGAGAAGAGCGCAATTATGGCTCCAAAACTAAAAACAGATATTTCAGTCACTATTTCTTCTAAAGCCCGTTTTCGCATATGGTTATTATGATACAAAGGACTTTTAACGGTGCAGTTATACTATACAGATCCATAGATTTTAAAATTTACAGAAGAAATTTCTAATGTTTTAATAGAGTAGTGTATAAGTAATGAAAATATGGTGTGCACTTACATCTGAGATGCGTATTTATGTGGAAATATAGAAATTAAAGTCGAACCTGAAATGCACGTAATTTTCAATAAGCTGCCATAAAATTTTGGCAGGTCTGTAACTTCCCAATTTTGTATCGAAAACAGAACCCAACCATCCCCATCGGGGCTTCTAACCCATTCCCACTACTTACTTCTCCTCCTACTACTAGTACTACTACTACTATTATTCTTACTACTACTATTTATACTTGCTCCTCTTCCTCCTCCTCTTACTACTACTACTACTACTACTACTTATACTATGGATCCGTATAGTAAAACTACACGTTACCACCTGTTAAAGTGAACCTGCACCGGAGAATGCAAGAGCACACCAATAAATGAAACGAGAAAGTTTTTTTTAAATCAATTTCTGTATGTATCCGTATAGTGAAACTGCACGCTTTAACTTTGTACAAACAAGGATGTTCCTCATATTTTTTTTAATCAACATAATAATAGTATCCCTACTCTAACTTTCTTTACTACAATTCAATTTCCCACACATCGCTTCCTTTTAACACACCACGACGCTGCAATCGGAGCAGAAATGCTGGGGAAAATGCTACGAAATAGAGCAGGTTCTATCGACAAGAAATGCCATAGGATATGCCATGGCATGGGAAATGCTATAGCATTTGCTACTTTACACGGTAGGATATCGATGATACGATTTTTGCTACGAGAAATGCTACGATAAATGCTTCCGTCTAAAACTAGCCTTAGTGATATGTTTTCGTTTGCAGCTGAAACTTCGAAACAAGTAGCCATGTTATTGTAAAGCTAAATCCAAACCGTAGTGTAATTACAAAATGCTGATGAACACGTTGCTCAACGTGTACACGCCTTCTTCGCATAAATACAAATAAACAATGTTTATCAACAAAGTTGAACATGTGCTGTCTGTCCACATTAATTTTAAGCTACTTTCTGTAGAAGAACGTCGAGCAATTTGTGTTTATGTAATAATTTTTATTTTCTTCTGCACAGAAAATGCGAAAAAGACGCACAATTGGGGAAGAATCAATTTTAAGAAAAGGATAAACAACAAATATTGATATTATTTTTAAAACTTTCGACTAAAATAACTTGTTGGTATTCAAATTTTCTGAGAGTATCAGCTACATTTTAAATTACTTTTTAAAATTGGATACAATATTAACAAAATTAAAATTAATTGGTACGAAATTCACAAAATCAACATCAGTTAAGCAACGACTGGGGATAGGTTTTCAAAGGATACAAACTAAAAAGAGAATAGTTAAATAGTTTCAATTTTTGGTTCTCCATCTGCGTTTTATTTCGCTTGCGGAAACAATATAAAATTCTGGGATAGACAAGTCGTATTTTCAAATGTGTGATATTTGAAGTAGAGTTCAGTATAGTTTTCTGTTCCATATTTTTAAGTTCTAGAGGCAAACTTTACATAGCTGCCTTCCAACTTACCGCACTGAAACGTAACTCGTATAGATCCCTATAACTGTAATTTCTATTTTTCTGTGTTATTGGTTGGTAATCAAATTATTATAAAGTTATTTACAGTACTGCAAGACGCGAAACATGAGCTTTCCCATTTAGGAGCCAACATTCCTTTATATATATATTGGAAATATTTGAGCTTTAATTTTTTTTTTTGGGGGGGGGAATATATACCTAGGTAAAATAGCATTTAATTGTTTTGTGTGTAAATCTGATTACTCTGTAGCAGCTCATAGAATCAGCTAATGTATAAATTTACCTAACATTACGTTTAGTCTTATTAGGCCAGTCAATGAAGGGTCGAATAAGGAAAAAAATGATGGAAAGCTGGAACAAATTTTATTTTCTTTATTTAAGTGTCCGTGACAACATACTGATTTTGCACCACTCTACCACCCCGGATTTGGCCGCCATCTTGGAAAAATGGCGCCAAAAAATAGTTTTTTTTTTTTTGTAAATATCTCGCATGGAAAGCATTTTAGAGCAAACCATGTTACTACAAAAAAAATCTACATTAAATTGTCTACAAGAAATATTCTCTTCATTTTTCTCTAGGATGCACCGTTTAGATGTTATAGGCGTGGCAAATTACGCATTTTTCTTTCAGCATCGCTTTATAGCAGAACCTTAACGAAAATTTTCTGATACTATTTTGTTTTAATGATTTTTCTTATATAAAATATAAATTAATATATTTTTCATTCATTGCAGGTGTAACTAAGGATAAGTAATCAGGTCTATTAGATCATCTATGTTCAAGATGTCAGCTAAAAATGTTTTATCTGTGAGAAACTTATCGGTGATGATGTTACTTGTATAGTAAAAGAACATTAGTTGACTGCAGTATTAAAGTGAAAGACGGAAACGACTGTCAACTTAAGGGACTGAGAAGTGTTACACTTCATGAAAAGAGTAGAAAAGTTTACACAAAAACAAGAAATAGCAAAGCGTTGCTATTACAACGAATTTCATCACCTTCGCCGATAACCTTTAGGTCAGAAATACTGAGATTTAATTTTCAAGAAGCCTATCTGTTTTGTGGACAATGTTAATCAGATGAATTTTTAAAAGGACAGGATAAAAAATTTGTGAGTGAGTGTAAGAGTGTACATCGTGTCGAAACCATTCAAGTTAAAGATTCTATTATGGAAGCAGCCGACAGAGGAAATGACGACTGGGGCAAAGAAGTTAGTATTAGGATTGGCAATGTTCATGATTTAGTTGCTGTTGAAGCCAGATATCATTCCTTATGCATGAAAAAGTTCTACAAGATTTCTTCTGGAATGAAACGTGGACGTCCGAAAGATAATGTTGTTTCAGATGTTGTGGCTTATGCTTTCAACTACCTTGAAGCTCACAAAGAAAAGTGCCAATTTTCATTCAGTGAAATTTTTCAAGATTATAATGATACACTGCCAACTGAAAAAGCAATAAGAACTAAACTGAAAGAAAATTACTCAGAAGATATTTTCATATCAACAAACAAAGAATGCAGGATGCAAGAGAGCCGAAACTTGAAAGAGAGCTTCCTCAGAATATGGTGCACACAGTTCTAACGAAGAGAGAACATTAAGAAAATGCTTACTACCATACTTTTGATTAAGATGCACCGCAAGTCCTTCTTGCGATGAGGCTGAAAGATATTTTGGTGTAGCTGCTGCAATTATGACATGAGAAATTGTTATACTCCCCCTCCCCCATTTTGTGCTATTCCCTGTCTTGTTTTTCAAGACAATAGTGTCGAGAAGGTATTTTAAGTTTCCAGGAATGAATGAATCAACGTCATTCAAAGATTATCTGCTGATGGCTATTCATCAATTTCATAAACTTGGGATCTGGTATCTTCAGCAATTGTTTGCCCGGCTGTCATTATGATTCTCAACTTCTTTTCGTCCATATACTTACGCTTTTGTCGATCATATACTTATGCTTTGAAAGAAAAATGCGTAATTTGCCACGCCTATAACATCTAAACGGTGCATCCTAGAGAAAAAAATGAAGAGATCATTTTTTGTAGAGAATTTAATGTAGATTATTTTTGTAATAACATGTTTTGCTCTAAAATGCTTTCCATGCGAGATATTTACAAAAAACTAATTTTTGGCGCCATTTTTCCAAGATGGCGGCCAAATCAGGGGTGGTAGAGTGGTGCAAAATTAGTGTTTTGTTAGGACATTTATATAAAGAAAATAAAATTTGTTCAAGCTTTCCACCATTTTTTTCCTTATTCGACCCTAAATCATCCTTTATCGACTGGCCTATATTGTTCCGAAAACAAATGATATATCTTTACAATTTTAAAGTTTAATTTTGCTGTATATTATTTATTTATCATTGTAAGCGTCTTCTCTTTTATTATAATCATTTAGCTACATTTTTTTTACTGTAATCTTTCGCCTACAGTCTCACAAAGTGAATAATTTGGGTTTAATTCACTTAATAAATTATCATCTTTTTCCCACTCACGAGTTCCTCCTATGATGAAACATGATTTCTTTGGCAATCACATGCTAGTACAGGGAACATGAAAATATCAACGGAAAATGGACAATTCTTGACTACATCAAATTTATATTTTGCAGTCGATATAGAAATTACTAAATATATACAAATTATACAAAAAAAAAAAAAAAAAAAAACAATTTTCAAATTCTTGTACAAGAAACCGTTTTCCAAGAAAAGAAAAAAAAGGTACTGAAATATAGACACAACTTTCTTGCATATGTTGTGTAAACATATATAATGTTTGATGTCATAAACCTATGGTGATCAACTTTAGTCTTGTAAACATAATAATTTGTGCGTGAACATTGATAATGTTTATGAACTTCGGGAAAATATTGACAAACTTTCAGTCAACATGTGCACGCATTAAAAAGTTGATCGATTCGATCTAATGTTTACAAACCTTAAGTTATCAACACCAAATCAACTAAACCTTATCTACAGGATTAATGTGTACGAAAATATTCAATTAATAAGTACTGCTAAAATGATTTACAATTTTTTTCTTTTTTAATTTCACAATGGATGGCATGGCAGATCTTTATAGCCTGTCATAAATCCCTTACAAAAGCGTATAATCATGGAATATTGTGAATTTTTCTACGAATTCCATTTTCTTTGTTAACAATTCGTTTTGAAGTTGCAACTTCTTTTCATTGTTAGTAATAGGAATATACTATTATTACTCTAGCACAGCGTTTCTTTCTTTTTTTTTCAGTTAGCTCCACTCAGGGGTAAAAGTGAGGGGGAACGCGGGAGAACGCCGTTACTCCACTTCCAAAAAAATCCATGGTATACCCACGCTTCCTAAAAAATAAAACAAAAGGCAAAGATAGGCAAGGAGGACGGCGTGACGTCATGCGTTCCCCTATATCTTTTCAGATCCACTTTTACCCCTGGCTCCACTTCTATCAGTCAGAATGTTCTACGGATCAAACTGTTCTTACCCCTTCGAAAGCAAATTTGTCATATTTGTTTTGAGTTATACCCAGTATAACAGGATACTTATTTATATTTTAAAAACAAAGCTCCTCGTGACTAAGCGGTTAGTGTACACAGTTTTGGCGTAGGAGACACGTGTTCAATTTTCGGCGTGAATTCAGGTAGATCGGATCTCACTTTAAGCTGTAGGGCCATGTCTCACATAGCCTCGCTGCTGAAAAGGACTCTAAACACAAAATCAAATCAAATTAAATGTTTTAAAAATAGTATCAATTAAAATTTAGTTAATTTTATTGGCATTAATAGAACAAAATAAATATTATTTTTTATTTTATATAATTGAGACCATAAGTAATATTTTATAATTATATCCATATAAACTGATAGAATATTTATAATCTTTACTTTCTTAAATTATATAATTTATTATTTATATAGTTTATACTTGCTTGAAATTCTCAGCTACAATGTGTAATACGCAGTGATGAAAATTTTCTGATTCAAAAAATCATACTCCACTTATTCCTACATCGTTGTTTAGATGTAAAATGTATTTGTAATAAGTATTGTCTGAAAAAAAAGTTTCATGAAATGAAAATCTAACGATTCTTCACTTCTGCAAAAATGTTTCAAAAATTTCAATGTATTCTTTCCTCAGAATCCACTTTTGAATTCACAAAATCATATTTCGTCAGTTTAATACGCATAAGACGAAGTTTTTTCATAGCTTTAAACACAATAAAATCAAGTCACTTCTGATTTTCTATTACAAAAATAATCTTCATAAGGAACTTTTATGTGGTTGTTTCATTACATAGGCAGGCCTATATGTGAAAAAAAAATAGTGAAATTTTCTGTTTTTGAAATAATTGGTAAACTCACAAAGGTTTCTTTCCGCTTTCTTGTTAAATTTTAAACAATAGGGTGGAATATTTGTACTCTACGAGCTCGATTTATGTTCCCTGCACTTTAAACACACACACACACACAAACACAAACACACACACACACACACACACACACACACACACACACACACATATATATATATATATATATATATATATATATATATATATATATATATATATATATAGACAGAGAGAGAGAGAGACTATGTAAATTTTTACTTGCAAACTAGGAAATATTAGAAAATTTTCCGGCTCCCGAATGCTAATTGGAAAATTATAATTTGTTGCTGTTTAGCTTTCCTCTACATGAATTCAATTTTATAAATGAATAAAAAGTTTTTACACTTGTTTCTACATCATAATGAATATTTCCCGATTCATGAAAATTCCATTCGCTTGTTTCTACAGAACAAGAACATTTTCCGATCCATAAAAAAGTTGTTTTACTTTTTGTTTCAAAATTATGAACATTTTCCGATTCGTAAAAAGTTTTTCAATTTTTCCATACACGACAGAAAACTTTTCGATTCGTGAAAAATTGTTTCACTTGTTCCTACATAGTATTGGAAATTTTCCGAGCCATGAACATTTTCAAATTTTTTAAACTATCTTTCACATTTTTTAACATTTCTATACATTAATTCAATCAATTTTACGGTTAATAAGTAATTGTTACTTGATCACTGATATTTGTTTAGAACGGAAAATTTTTCGGGAACATGTAACGGAAAATTTTCCATCTCGCATCGCTAGTGATATACGACATTCACTTAAATTTTATTTTTCTCTCCTTTTTTGAAATAATGTTCAATTTAAGAGGACCACAAGGACAGATCTCGAGAAGCACAGTTTGAGATTACGCTTCGTTCTGTTTTTCTACTCATGCTTATTAAAATTTTACTGTTTGAATATTTGTCAGGGACAAGCTCACCGGAACTAAGTTTTCAGTGGGAACAAAAATTTGCGAAAATACTTCTTTCCGATAAATTTTCATTATTAATAGATATTACTTATACAATATTAATTTATATATGCATAAATTTATATATAATGTAAATTATATAATTTATTATTATTTTTATTATTATTATTATTATTATTATTATTATTATTATTAATATTAATATTATTATTATTATTATTACTACTACTCAGGATCGTACATTGTATCTAAAGACAAAGAATGCTGAAATCTTTAAGTTAATGTTTCATGGTGATACTATTTAAGCTAAAGGAGACGGGTGATTAATAAAAGTGGATGACTTGGATATAACTGGTGGAATTCTAATGTGGGAGGAAACAGGAGAACCCCTAAGAAACCCATGGACATGATGTAGCTCACCACAAACACACAGCCATGGAATGAGCAGGGATCCTGCACACCAGAGGTGAACGCTCTACCACCTTTTTTTCTTTGTTCTCTTTCGGATTCTTATTTTCTCGCTCTGCTTCGAAAGAGACACGAACACAAAAATATCAAGGACAATTAAAAAAAGCATTCATTCTCTTTAGAGACATTCGAAATTGTCTCCAACAAAGAATATTGAATTATTACTCTTATATGAAAATTATTAATATGATTTTTGATCATATGTAACATATTTTCATTCTGATTTTGCAACGAAGATTTTATTCTACAATTAAGGTACTCACATTTTTGCTTCGTGTTATAAAAAAAATGCGGCGCCAATGTTTATTGTAAATGAAGTTGTGAATTGACAAGGTAAGGTGTTCGAGTGACGCAATAACCTTGGTCAGTTGCTCCACAAGGAAATCATGCTTTGAATAGCTAAATGAGATGAAGTGAGGGGAAGAAATAAAAGTGGAGTTGTCATATTGACAATTCGTACGGCCCCTGTGGCAATCAGTGGTCCTTGAATACTTCTACGAAACAATTGGCAAGAGAAGGACCCAGTACACTCTTAACTTGTCAGAAGCTCTGCAAACGTTCTCTTACATCCACTCGTTGTTTCCGTGGAAGATGCGTGCATATGCCATGCAAGAGTCACGTGCATGTATTTGTTTCAAAAGTAGCGTAGTATCGGATTGGTTGTCCAAAAATACACTTTAATTTTCTATTGTATTCACAAAATACTAATTTGCATAACATACCAAAACGTATCGCTCATGAACTACGCAGATCTGTACGTTACGTACTCATAGGCCTATAATGTAAGCACAAGTACTAATCTACAGTGATGGATGTTTATGTCAAATGCGTATTTATGAAATGGGGACGAAATAATTTTGATTATTTACTTTATTATACAGGATGTTTAAAAACAACACCGACAACGTTTGTAAGGTGAATCCTGACACCAAGATAAGACCAAAATTATACAACAACCTACGTATAGAAGTGCTTCCTTTCGGATCTACGACCAGCTGAACATTTGTCAGAAAAAAAAAATATAAAATCAGTCATACCTCGAAAACAAAATGTCGGATCGAATTCGGGTAAAAGTGAATGTTCCTTATTTTTAGTTGTAGAATCCATTACTGTAGAATTGAATGTGGTGCAAGGACGGCACAAGAGTGATCCTAAAGAAACTGGAGATGCTCGTAATATTTGTCAAAAGTTGAATGAGGCAAATAAAACAAAAAAACAAGTACGATCTTTCAATTATTAAAAATTTACTACATCGTTCAAGTTAAAAGAACACTTTAGAATTCGAAAGAAAAAGAGATGCACACGTTTGATTGATCTATTTGCCTCAGTACAGAATAAACTCTCGGGGAAAGAACTGTCTCTCTGGTAAGATTGTTTTGTTTAAAACAAAATGTTTAAAACAAATTATAAAAATTTGTTTTAAACAATTGATTTTGTTTAAAACGAATTTTATATACGTTTTAAACATTTTGTTTTAAACATGTGCATTTTTAAGACTTGTTTTAAACACATGTTTATTTTATTTTATTTTATTTTATTTTTGTAAAAAAAAAATCGTTCAGAGAAAGAAAATTGTCAAAAAGTGTTCCCTATTCAGAAGACTATTTTCTTCCCATGTGAATGTTTTGATTTCTCGTGGCTACAGCAGGTCAATCTGGTGATCTACAATTTATTTTGTCTCTTTTCCCCCTTATTTTTAACGTATATTGTATTGTTTAATTATTTATCAGTAACTTGCGAGACACTGTCGTAGTCGAAGGTTTGAGTACATGTAGAACCGATACTCAAAAATACCGTAAATAAAAGAATTATCATGTAAACAAGTTTTTGTGTTGTGTTCAAAAAAACAAACAAAGGGTTCTTTGCTAAATTGCGGTACTGAAATTAAACTATCGAAGGCATTCGTTGATACAGTACATGTTGGTTCTCAGTCTCCGTACAACTTAGAATCGTTTAACATGAGTTTTAAGGGAAGAAAAAAAGGACATCATTTGGAGCAAATTTATTAAAGTAACTCAAACTCCACCTGATAAGAAAAGGACCATTCGAACTCGTAGCAAAACATATAAGAAGGAGTGAAGAATCATTATGAAAATGCGGTTCTGAAATGCTGTGAAAAAAATGGAAACCCAAACAGATGGTAGAAGTGTTGATCCGAAAATTGCTTCTGATGATTCTAATGTCAATCGTATGGTGGAGATGCAACTGGGAACTTCAGGTAAGAATTAATTTTGTATCACCAATTTCTTTCTCATTATATTATGAAAATTTTATTTCGTTCCTCTCCTCTACCTCCATTCTAAATTTTCTTTAAAATGTTACACCCTGGTATAGCTTGTATAAAGGGACCAGGCAAGAAAACGCAAGGTATGGCAGTCACCCGCGTAACTAACCATTAAAGCATGATATTTATTGTCACATCATTGCCGAACGTCAGTGGGGCTCTTGAGAGGACTGGATCTACATTTCTGTTCATTTGTCTCTGTGTATGCACCACGCTGCAGGGCGCAATTTTCGGTCTTCTTACATTAAATTTTGAGGGTACATGCATGAGACGTCCGGAATTTGCTGTATAGATTTTGACTACGATTCGACGTAAAATTTCAAAATAAGAGGTTCGGATCCAACTTTAAACAATAAGCCCTGTCTCATATATCCTTGCTACTGATGCAAAATTGCAATCAATCACACTAAACAAACTAATTTTATGCATTTCGAACAAACGGGTTGCAAGATAAATTTGACTCCAACTTAGTTTATTTATTTATTTATTTATTTATTTTATATGGGTCATTCAGAGCACAAGGGATAAAAGTCCTTTTCAGAAAGGTTCACTTTTGCTCAGCTAACGTAGTATCTTCGTAGCCAATACTACGAAATAAATGAAGCAAAAACCACATGAAAGGGTGTGTGCTAGAGTTTCATAGGACAACCGCTAGGCAAGGGAGTTGATGGACAGGAGGACTAATTTCCTCCCTCCTAGTTCATAAACTTAAGATATTAATATTATAGTGTGTACGCTGTAGCGTGAAAAGACTAACAAGTCAAGCTTCGAATGCCATAGTCAATGATGCATAATTACGTTAAACAAATGCAGGGTGTGTCAAAAAGAATGCAACGGCGGAAAACGTCATGTCTTCGCAACCACGAATCCGAAATGAAAGAGAGAGAAATTACGTGACAAGGTGCAGTCTAGAGTTTTATATGATCGCCGCTAGAGAGGGGCGTCCGTTTAGAGGTTGTCCGCCCTTATCCTGAATTTCAGATTTTAGGTGCAGTAATGTAGATTTAGAAACCGTTTGCAGAGCAAAGTTCAACAGAAAAAAATTGAAGTCCTTACACAAAATAAATACGGATTTTGATAAGTTATAATCATTTCCATTGGCCGTAAGAGGCTATAGGCCTATATTGCTCTCTTGTATATTTTTTGGCAAAGGTAGCTTTACTTTTGAGTTTTGGGCCTGCTTAAAATTCTGGAAATTGAGCCTAAGCAACTTTGCAGTTTTGATAATCTGTATTTCCTCCGTATTTATTCGGTGTAAGGACCTCAAACTTGTTGTGTTGGACTTCGCTTATCAAAAGGTTTCTAAAACTGCCTTACTGCCCCAAGATCTGAATTTCAAGGTGGGGTGGAGGCGGATGCCCTCCTGCTCCACTGACACCCTGTCTAGTGGCTTCATATGAAGGTATCCCACGCCCTTTCACGAAGTTTTAGTTACATTTATTTCGGACGCTTGACTGCGAAAATATTACGTTTTGAAATAGAATTCATTTGTTGAGCAAACCTGAACCTTATTGAAAATAGACTTGGATCCATTGTAATCTGAACGCCCCAAATATTACTTTTCTTCAAGTAATTATTGACTTGAAAACAACCACTTTACATAGGCTTGCAGAAAATATTCTAAAGTTAGCACACCATGAAGTGTGCTTCAAACATTACTTTTCAAAAATTTATTATTTTAGAATAATTTTATTAGCATTAGTGTTCTGAAATAGTAATCAAATTTTGCAACTAAAATCACACCCGCCTCCACGAAACGCGAGCTTAGCCCCTAAGGGCATAATTAGGAAACTCAGAAGCGGTAATTCCGAAATGACTTATTTTTTGGCTAAAATAACCGCACAAGCTTATTTCTAGTAAAATTGTAGTCTTAAAACATGTAAGATGGCTCCCTTTGCGTTAGCAATCTCGAATACCAATCAAAGATGGCCTCCATGATGCTTGGTAGCACCATGTGATGTGTCAGACCACTTCCAAGTTTCTTCATTCTTCCTCAACCCGTTCTCAACGCACAGAGGTGATAAGGACTTTTGTTTCACAATGTATATTGATAGATTGTGTGAAATCTCTATAGTAGGTAAGTTTTTAAAATCTACCTAAAAAGCTTATTACAACCAAGAAAGTACTTATCTTACCAGAGAGTCACTGGCAAGAGGGTGTAATGAAAGGGGGTCGTGATATGAAATAAGTTGAAAATTACTATTCTATACTGAAATATTCTGTATCCAAACAGTGTAGTCTTAAATCAGAATAAAATAAATGAAAAAGTTGGTTGCAAGTAAAGGGAAAAAAGTCTTAACAAATAAGTTATTACACAATTTTAAAATATATGTTTAAAATATGTTTTAAACTGTTCAAAATGTTTAAAACATGTTTGTTTTCGAGTGTTTTAAAACGTTAAACACTTTGAACATCTTTTTCATGTTTTAAACACTTTTTTTAAAAGTTATTTTTTCTATGCTCTCTGATTGAAACATACTTTGAGTGTATGATTTATCATTTATGAAAAATATTGAAATTGATTTTGATTTGAGTTTAACGTCCCTTTCAGCAGTGAGGTTATATGAGAAATATTCAAATACTCGTATATATGTTGTCTAAGAGTTCCCAAATTTTGTAAGTGTAATTATTAAGGATGGCATTTACTTTACAATTCTCCACTTTAATTTCTCTCTTCTCATTTTTTTATAAATTGTAGAATTTATCCATAATGTATTTACATTCCTGAACTAGTGCACTATTGAATTTCGTATTTTTACCTTCTCTACTATGTTGCCTGGTTCTTTTTCCCCCTCTTACTCTAAAAATTCTCCTAGTTGAACATAGCCGCGTTTCCTTCGTTGTATCTTTCTACTTTTTATGCCCTAATACATTTGCAACACCCAGCACTTTGTAAAAGTTAAGAATCAGTGCCAACGCCAGAGGAGAAACAGGAGGACAAGTACCCCCCCCCCCCCCGGTGTTCGAGACATGTTGTATTATAATGTAGATCAATTAATATAAAACTACTCTTTTCAGTACAGAACATTTTCTATCCTTCTGCTTCCTCCCCTTAAGAAATTAAAGCTGCCGCCCTCACTGTAAGTTCTTGTATCAGATTGTTCCGACATTATAATGCCTTTCACTGAATATTTTACAGGTTAATACATACTTATTATCACTGACTAAAGTAGTCTCACAACTTAGGTTTTTTTTTTTTTTTTTTTTTTGGACTACGTAGACCTTGTAGAATTGATCTTTGATTTGATTTCATTTTAGTTTAGCACCCTTTCAGCACCGAGGCTATATGAGACATGGACCTACAACTTAACATGGGATCCAAACCACATGAGCTCAAGCTGAGAATAGAACCAGGGACTCCACACCAACTTAAAACGCCTGTTAATGTACTTCGTAATGTGAAATACACTAATACAATGGGCACCCAGTAAATATCCGCACATCCTAACGTCTAGATCTTATTAGAAACTAACATCAATTACCGGCTTCGCTGGATTAAATTAACAAAAGAAAAAAAAGTAATATGCCCCGTTAGTCAATAACTTTTTACTACTACTAAAACGCTCTCTGATACCGGTCATATTCGATGATTTTTATATTTCTCTCCCCTCCTCCTTCCCATGTGAAGTGGCTGAATTTAGATCAAACGGCATCGAAAGTGACATTGTTCATCTCAGCAACCCCGAAAATTATGAATTCGGCACTAATATCCGTCATTTTCGATCATTTTATATATATATATCTCCTTCCTCTCATCCCCATATTGCGGGGCACGGCATCGGAAGTGTCACTGTCCATCTCAACGACCCCGAAAACCATAGATTAGACACTGATATTGGTCATTTTCCATCATTTATGTATCTCCTTCCTTCCCTAAGTTGTAATGCTGAATTGAGATTTAAAGGGGATCAGAAGTGTCACTATTCATCTCAGCGACCACAAAAACTATGGATTCGACACTAATATTGGTCATTTCGATCATTTTTAAATGCCTCTCCCCCTCCCCCTCTCCTAAGTTGCATCGTCAAAGTGATATGACAAAAAACATCTCAGGTACAGCGGGAATCAAAATGATGTGAAGGATTACAACTCCTTATAATTTTTTTATTAATCATCCAAATAGCTTCAAATCTTACAGTTAAATGCTAAAACTCTCCAAGTTTTTGTGATAAAAAATGAAAATAATACATCATAAATGTTCTATGTGGGCCCCCTTTGTTACCCTGCATACATCTATTCGGTATTCCAATTCTGCCAGACCCGTTTCAACATGTTTGCATCAACAGTTTGCACTGCAGCAGTGATGCGCTCTTTCAGCTCATTCACATCTTGGGGTAGAGGGGGTTTGTAGACAATGTCTTTTAGATGTTCCCATAGAAAAAAACGCAGGGGTTAAGCCCGGTGATCTTGGTAGCCAACGTAGAAGCTGATGATCATTTTTACCTGACCGCCCAATCCAGTGGTGTGGCAGTCTGTTGTTGAGGAAATTTCTGACGTGATGAAAGTGACATGGAGATCTATCCAATTGATAGATGAAGTTTGCACTGTCATGTTCGAGCTGTGGCATAAGCCACGTAGTAAGCATTTGTAGAAATGTTTGTCCAGTCACAGTCCTTTCGTCAAAGAAGTACGGACCACAAACTTTTTAGATGAAATTGCACAAAACACATTCGTCTTCGGTGAATCACGCACAATTTCGCAGATTTGGTGAGACTTCTCAGTTCCCCAACATGCGAACATTTTGTTTATTCACTCTTCCTGTCACATGGAACGTAGCCTCATCACTGAAACAAATTTTGCTCAAAAATCATCATCAACACTGCACAACTCTTGAAACGACTCACAAAATGTCTTGCGACACGTGTGATCATTAGGTGTTAAGTGTTGTAACAACTGCACTCGATACGGATACATCTTTAAATGTTTACGCACTACACGCCAAACAGTTGTTTGAGGCATTTGAAGCTCTTTGCTAACTCTCCTTGTTGACTTTTGTGGCCTGCATTGAAAACTGGTTCGAACCCTTTTGACATCTGCCTCAGAAGTGGATGGCCTACCGGGCGATTTTTCTTTACAAATGCATCCCGCTCTGTTAAATTTGTCATACCATTTACGTATGGAGTTCTTTGATGGTGGATTTTCATGAAATTTTGTGCGGAGCTCGCGTTGAACACTGACAACAGACCGACAAACATGAAACTATAAAACGAAAAATGCTCTCTCTGACCACAGGCAACCATCTTGGAACTAATCACTTTGCCACCTAGCGGATAAATTTTAAACTACTACGCTCGTTCCAAACGAAACTTGAGGATAATATTGAAAGTATTTGCATAGAAATTTCATTGTTGATAGAGTATTATCACTTATAGAACGTTTGCTTATCGTTCACATCCCCATCCCCTCTCCCCCCTACATTACACCGTCAAAGTAAAGTGATAGATGTCAGAAATGGGACCCGGGACTGAGGCCCTAGAAATAAAGTTCCGAAGATTTAGGCTTGGGTCCCTTCTATTCACATATTGAACATAGAATTGTTGGACGTGGGTGGTGTCGTCGGAAAGATTCTGGTCCTTGGACCCGAGCTCAAAATTTCGGGACTCCATTTCTGCGGGGCTTCGAGGACAGGACACGATTTCTGACATTACTGCTGTGCTCAGACGATCCGAGTCTTTCCAACGCCAATACCCTCGTACTACAACTCCTTGCTTAATAGGCAAATAGAAGGAACCCGAGCTTAAAACTTCGGGACTTATTTTTGGGGCCTCAGTAGCGGGCACTATTTCTGACATCATCGATGTGCTAAAGGAACCCTGACCTTTCGAATTCCACTACCCGTGTCCAACAACTTTATGTTTAGCAGACGAATGGAGGGAACTCGAGCCCAAAACGTCAGGATTCCATTTCTGGGACCTCGGGGCCAGGATTCGATTTATGACATCACCGCTGTGTTCAGGAGACACAGACGTTTCCAACGCCACCACCTACATCCAAAACTCCGTGCTTAAAAGATAAATAAAATGGACCCGAGTATAAAATTTTGGAACCCCATTTCTGGGACTTCGAGGCCAGGGCCCAATTTTTGACATTGCTGCTGTGCTTAGACGACCCCAACCTTTTCAACGCCACCACGCTCGCCCAAAAACTCCATGTTTAATAGGTAAATAGAAGGGATCCAAGCCCAAAATTTCAGGGCCCCATCTCTGGGCCTCACGACTGAGGCCCGGTTTTTGACATCACTACTGTGCTCAGGGAACCCGGATCTTTCCAACGCTACCATCAGCATCCACCAAATCTATGTCTGACACGGTTTCCCTATCGTAGGAGGATTTTAATGGGTTTTTCTCCATGATCTTTAGGAAGAAATCTAAGAAGAATCGAACTAGAACCATTCTAACTAAAAATCGAGAGTAATAACGACATTCTACTCGTGATCTCTTATACGATATCATTTTAATAAACTAAACGATAGATATAAACTATTTATTAAAAATATGGGTGTGTAAATTCGATACTTTTTTCTGAAGCTAGTAACATTAAAAAGAATACGGTTTAGTCAAGTGTTTATCAGCACTATTTCATACAAAGAATTAATGAATGAGGAGAATTCTGCTTAGATTGGGCTGTCTCGTAGTGTATTGTACGTAAGTTATTATTAAATAACTGATTCACTAAACAAGAAACTCTGGTCCGTTTTCCCGTGAGTAGTTTCCGTGAGGTTTATGATAAGCTAGTTTAGATTAGGTTGTGGCAGAGAGTCTGGTATAATTAGAAATCTTTTTTTCAAGTAAGTAAGAAAATAATTAAAATTACATTACACACAAACAAAATTACGTTGATAAGCACGTAAAAATATATGGCATGAATAACGTATGGAATTCTACACTATGGTAATATCAGCGTGGCATTTGTTTGCAATAGGAGTAAAGAATCAAACGACGTTGATGACAGAAACATTACACGTAAGACTCTGTTTGTTTCTTTAGTTAAAATAAGCTTTAAAAGAATATTGCATACAGACTTCAAATGGCTGTGAACACTAAAATACTTCTGTTTGCAAAAGAGCCTTCATTTTCAGGCTTAATTAAATATTGAAGGACAGCAATTAAAGGACAAGTAGCGTTTATAACTAATATTTATTTAGTAAAGAACACGTGATAAAGAGTATTTTCTCTCAAAATAGCTAGGTGTATAAGTTGCTTCAGCACTGTAGTTATAGACTCTACTTTTGCACTTCTCTTCTTACATCACGAATGTTTCCATCGGTCAATAGAATAAGTACTGAAGTTTGGATGGAGTTATATATCTCAGAAGACAGGAAGAATATCATATTTCCTAAACCATTAGACCAACACTAATACAATTTCGCACTGTTTTAGGTTGTAATACAAACAATGATAGTGAAGTTCTTAATTATTTTTGTTATTATCTGAAAATGAAGAAGAATTAAGTAAAATTCCGTCTGAAGATTACTACCAACCTAATCAAAACAAAGTACGACCAGAATGCATTACAAGTGCTTAAGCTCTATGAATAAACAAGTTAGATTGAACCCCATGTATTTTACAGGATGAAATCAGTAGCCCATATTTAACACTCCTTACTCATGCCTAAACAAAGAATTTTAAGAATTTGTTCGTGAAGAACTATCGTTCTTCATTAGACGCATTTTTCTTTTACGAAGCATATTAACTTCCTTTCTATTGTTAGATAAAGTTACTGTCCCATTTAATATCCTATACAGGGTGTTTCAAAACAACAGCGACAACGTTTGGGAGGTGATTCCTGACACAAAGATAAGACAATTGTATAGACCAACCTGGGTGCACAAATGTTTCCTTTCGAAGTTATAGGCTGCCGAAAGTATAAAAAAAATGAAGTTTAAAGGCCCATAGCTCCAATACTATAGGACCTACCGTAATCGGGTCAAGACTTTATTTAGGAACTAATATGTGCCCTATCCAAATATCCGTGTTTCAGAATCCTGCGGTACTTCCACAACAATTTTTATAGAGGTAGTTTTTGAGTACTTCAAATTATATGCCCGTAGCCAAAGTGATTCTATAAATATTGTTGAGTGAGTACCTTAGAATTCTGAAACATATATTTTTGGATAGCGCACGTATTAGTTCCTAAGTGAAGTCTTGACCCGCCTAGGGCAGATCCCATAGTTTTGGAGCTATGGACCTTTAAACATAATTTTTTCATGTTTTCGGCAGTTTATGACTCCAAAAGGAAGCGTTTGTGCACACAGGTAGGTCTATACTTTCCGTCTTTTCTTGGTGTCAGGAATCACCTCCCGAAAGTTGTCGGTGTTGTTTTGAAACACGCTGTATATTAGTTTAACATCCCAAGTTATGCATCGAGGCTAAGGAAACGGTAATAACGAGATGAATGATAAAGTTCCATTGAAAGAAGAAAGTGGAAGAAACGGGAAATCCTGAGAAAATCCACGCAATGAGCCGCAATAACTCAGTGATAGTGTGTTCACCACTGGTGCATGAGGTCCTTGGTTCGATCCCAGATCGCGTCAAGTGAGATTTGTGGTGGACAAACACCGTATGCGTTGATTTTCCCGGGATTCTCTCGTTTCCTCCCACTCCCTTCATTCCACCATTTCATTCATTTCTTATAATCATCGTCTCCCTTAGCACAGCCGGCATATCAGTGGGACATTAAAATGAAAGATTTCATTTCATTTCAAAATTCACGCGCATGGTGTTTGTTCACCACAAACTTCACTTTGTGGGAACTCGGATCAAACCACGGACCCCGCTTACCAAAGGGAGTGCTCTATCAGTGAGCCAACGTAGCCTCAATAATATAATGTTTAACTCATCAGTGTTACCAATAGTATTATATATTCAAACTGTATGCAATACAGGGTGTTTGTAAGGTCACTTAACATTTCCTCGTCTTTTTTGCAGATGATCTTGTCTTCGCAAATATACTCTACTGAATAGTGAGTATTCATGATATGTAATTGTCTGCGTGTAGGACATACGTACAGGTACAAAAAGATTTCACCCGTTAAGTTCAAAAAACCTTCTCCAATAAAACAAGCTATCGAGAAGACTATCAGCCAAGGATGCCGATTTCTCTGTAAGTTTGGGGGGGGGAGTCAGAAGGCATATATGAGGATTTTAAGACAAATTGCATTCAAATTATGCCGAATATTGTATATACTTAAATAAAATAAGGGGCCCACATCAGCTTTGGGGTGGCCCGAGCCTCCTCGGCCCCCCAGGATCGGCGCCCTTGCTGTCAGCAAATTTCAGAGAACTGGGAGTGTGCATGAGAAGAACAACCTGGGAGGCCATCTGTGTCACAGGATACCATCCATATAACTCATGACACTGTAACTCGCAATCCACATGCATTGACAAAAAGACTCAGCAGGCAGATTGGCATACCTCGGAGCATTGTTTAGAAAACATTACTCTTCACATTAATACATGTAGATTCTGCATAAGCTGGAACCAGAGGCCTACGCCGAGCAGCCATGTGTTATGATTTGCTTCAGGCTGTTAGGTTTCAAGGGTTAATGGAAATACTTTGTTTAATGATGAAGCCACATTATCGCACGTGCGAGTTAGTCAACAGGATTTGGGCACCTGAGCATCCGAATGTGGTGTTAGAGTGGAAACGGGAAAAATATACAGATATCTAAGGTTCCTCCAAAGCAAAATCTGAAATGACGCTACTGGTATTGCTAAAAGGAAAGTGCATGGACCATTCATATTTACAGAACGAGTAATAACAACGAGAGACATCTACCTAAACATGCTGCAAAATTACCTGGGCTTCTGTTGATCCAGGATGTAATTTTGGGTACTGTTTTTTTCCAGCAGGATGAGGCGTTACCCCATTTTGCTGTAAGTGTGCGAAATTACTTAATACAACTTTTTCAGGAAGCTGGATTTGTCATGCTGCAGCAGGGGCTTGAGCTTCCTGGTCACCTGACTTCATCCTAATGGACTATTTCCTTTGGAGCTTCGTTAAGTTTCGTATGTATCATAAAATTAGACAAGTATGGAACAGTTAAAGCAACGCATCTATGCAGTTATGAGAGAGATTACGTAGCTATGCTCGAACAAGTGTTTCACACAGAACAGCGCTGCGAAACGAGTGTAGAGTTACAAGGTCATCAAGCTGAAATATACTGATTTCTTAAAGGAACTATGTATGTATGTGTGGGTTAGAGAGAGTTAAAATTACAGGTATGACACAACTTTGTTAAAAGGTATTAATTCACGTTCATAGCGAATGTAGCTTTTGCCATGCTTGTCCTTACGTCAATAAAATTTGTGTAAGTGGATAATGTTAAGTGACTTTATTGACACTCTATATTATTTTCTTTTGTCACAGATTCTTCAACCAAAATTCATAAAGGTTTGACTAACACTTAAGCCGGTCTTCTGATAAGTTTCCAGTTTAAAATAGAATATCCTATTTTTCTAATAACTAACTAATAATATACTCCGGATAACTTGTTCATTTTTAATATGACGTCGTGATATCTCTGTGATTGGAACGTCCCTTCCAGGAGAGTTAGAAACCATGCGTTATAGGATACTAACTGTTACTATAGCTTGTAAGTCAATTTTGCGCAAACTTGTCACCTATTGGGTATTATTCGGAAGGCGTAGAACTATTTATTCTTGTAGTACATACCAGAGCAAAATGTCGAACAGAAAGTTCTAGTTCTTCTTCAAAGAGCAGTATTAAAAGGTTGATTCTATTGAAATATCCAACTGACGTGTATCATTTTCAACGGCCAAAACAAACGAAAACTACCTGCTTAGTCAAAGAAGTTTCCAGCTGCAGCCACTCACTTTTGCCATTATTCATTCATTATCTATTAAGCTACATGTGGCCGTACGTGGTCATAGAGAATGAGGGCATCATGTCTGTTGATCATTACTATACTCTGTTCAAAATAAGAAACAAATTGACATTTAGAGAAAAACTGTTACTCTGTTGCCACATCATGAGTATGCCGCTAAGGCGTCCTCTATAACTCTGCCCTCTCTAATGAAAAAGAGTTATAGAAGACACTTCAGGGAGATACTCATTATGTGGTAGCAGAGTAATAGTTTTTGTCTAAATGGCAAATTGTTTCTTATTTTGAACAGAGTAGATGCTTGCGAACAAGTTTATTGTTCATTTATTGGTGTTCAACACTATACGCAATCTGCAGTGATGGTTTTGCCTTCACAGAGAAGAACATGATTAATAATCTCCATCATAGACCACTATACCAGTAACATCTTCCACTGGCGGAGGAGTGGTTTTGGAAACCATCCTGGAACAACCAGGTAGGTTTCCTGGATCGGACTCTTATTTCTGATTGAAAATTGATATGTTTTGACTGTCGCAAACGATCAGGATATTTTTGGATTGTGATAAGATCATGAAGGGTGGTTTCTAAAACCGTTCTGGACGTTGATCACTATCTAAACAATGTCTTGATTAACGATTTATTAACGATTATTATTTATTATTAACGATTTCCTTTGCAGACTTATTTCACATCAGAAGTGATAGTCCGATGGAGAGTGTACTGGTTATTCTGTACCCTCAGTGAACTTCACGACTCCACGTGGCGATCTTTGTCAGTCTGGGTTAACTCATGTGGCATCCATGAGTCCATTTTTTTCACTTAACCGATTGCATGGAGCCGCCGAACCCCAGTAGTATAGTTATTTCTGCATAACTCGTCTACAATGGCACAAACCATTTTTCGAAGGGTCTGCTTCCCCGGTGTTCCTGAGGAGCCCATCAGATCTGAAGTTGATCGGTGGTCGCGTGGTTGATTTTTATGTTGTGTCATTCGCAAAAGTTTCACATACCAACGACATATAATGCGCTCATTAAACCAATCCTAGTCCAAATGCAGGGTTAGTTTCTAGATGTGCAGATTTATCACAGTTTGAAGAAAAATCACTCGCGATTGTGTTTTCCATGGTGCACTTTCATACAACCCTGTTCAACATACTGGCTCCTGAGTGAACACCTTATATTTTCTCAACATGTATAGAGTGCGCATGGCTTAGGTTTACCCATTGATTGCGTTACAGAGAATGGTTTCTCGCAAGACATATTCAATCGCACTAACGTAATACATGCACATTTATTTCAGCATACACGCGATAATACCATACTCTTCAACAAGCAGTAGTGGAAAGTATCAAGAGGGATTAGAGAACGTATGATAGACAACCCAAAAGTTGAGTCTGATGTACACTAACCCGTAGTCAGGTGATTTACTTCTTTCTTTTCTTTCTTATTATTTTCGTTAAACATCTACCTAAATATAGACTACCTGAAAGTTTTGTGATATCTCAGTTGTGTTTCAGCAAGATGGCGCTCCTTGACACTGGTCCAATATCGTACGTGATTTTCTTTGTGAAAATTTTTCGAATTTGAGAATTGATCGGGATGGATTTATTGCGTGGCCATCATATTCTTCTGACATCATGCCTCACGATTGCTTTCTCTGGGGTTTCTTAAGAACAGACTGTATGTAACTACAGTAGGTGATGTTGCGGAATTGAAACATACGAGAATTAACCATGAAATCCTCGCAAATGTTTACGAAGCAGGAGCGTCATTTCAGACTTCGCTTGGGAGGGGCAAGAGCACCACTGACATAAGAATCTCACTTTTTGTACTAGTGTATTAGTAGACAATCTACTAAAGCATATGTACTCCTCAAACTCTTGGGGGGGGCAATTGCCCCCTCCTGCCCTCCCTAAATGACGCCCCTGTTACGAAGTGTGGAGAGCTTTGGTGTAACTAGGATATTTTGTTAGTGCAGCCATAGGCCTACTCTACTTCTGAGAATTGAAAGAACGGCTAGTTTCAGCCTGTGGTCCAACGATATTCTACGGAAGTAACAGTGTTCTAGGGGAACCTGGCCCCTTGGCTCTCTAATTACGTCTATGGTGTAAAGTACAGACGTGATAGGGCGTATTTTCCGAGCAACTAAGGGTGTTAATATGAAGCTGCACTGAACAGTTGTAAATTTTTAAAGTTATATGGGAAAAATGTTTTGAGTTACATAGTAAAATATAGCATACAAATTTTCAGTATATTATTTCAGGAAATATTTTTATTACCATTTTTTATGCTGTTAATGTGTATGAACACACTGTATATTTCAAGCCCGTAATAGGAGCTAATAAACTGAATTTCACAGATGCAGTAATTACGTCTACGTTATTGCCACATTATACCATAAGAGTTTACAGCAAATGTTCTGATGGATAGGCTCATTCCTATCAATGTAGGAAGAGTCATACAGCTTCGTCTCAAATACGTAGCTACCTGCTGTGTAGAGTAAATATTGAATCCAGACACAATATTGGCTTATCTTCTCTACCTATATATATATATTTTTTTAGCACGTACTACCCAGCACTTGCACATGAAGACAGTATGTGATACTCTATCTGTACACAATGACGTAACGCGTGTAAAAGAGTCTGCTAAATATTTTCCTAATACGCGTGTGCTTATTTCTTTTTACATAAGAAGTACACTTTATTTACCTGTACTGTAAGTACATGTGTTACTGTTTGCGTTATGGACTATTGACCGGAAAGAAAGGTTATTGTTCTGAGTAAATTATGTTTCAATGTCAAAAATGAAACGTAGTGATATGGCAGTTAACTGAAACTGATGTTTTATCTTTCTGGAACAGGATGTCGAAAAACAGCCAGAGCATTACGGCTGAATATCCAACGAATGTCCATGGAAAACGGCAATGTCATCCAACAAACTTTCTATTATCACGTAGGTGATGGGTGAATTCCATTAAAATACACTTTAGAAACACCTTCGCTGGTGTAGTGGCTAGCGCGTGTGCCTTTGGTTTGATTCCTGGTCGGAGAACACCGAAGGCAATATAGCAGTTCAGATTCAATTTTAAACTAAAGGTCTCGTCTTGTATAGCCTCGCTGCTAACAAAGGATGTATGAATCAGTCAACTTACCTTCTAAAATATAAAGGAGAATTTTATGATGGAACTAGCAGAATTATTCCTGTTATCGCAGGTCTTGCATATTGAACAGAGAAAACACCTGATTACTTTCGTGAAAAGGTGTTCATCAGATTTTTTCATAGAAGGGAGTCCCCTAGAACTATAAAATCTTGTATACAGATACATCTTAATCAGATCTAATAGTATACGATGCTATTTTTCGATTTTATAGTAGAAGGTGCATCCGCAAAATCAAAATTTATAATATGTATAGGGTCTACGTATAGTGAACTATAGTGCATTTAAGATAGGCAACCCAACTGTTTTCCTGGAGTTTCAGATTGCATACTTTTCAGTTCTGATTTTTTTCATTAACCATATTCTTCCCGTGGGAAAATGAATATCGAGTATACTTCACGTTTACTTTTAAAGATTTTGCATAAACAATATTCTTCCCGTGCGAAAAACAGGCACTTCTGCTAGTGAATAGCCTAGTTTGTTTCAAGTTAGTGGTAACAATTTACAAGTAAACATTTAACCCTAACAGTACAAGATGTGCTCGGCATGTGCCATTTCGGTGTCCCAGCTACTTTTTAGGTGTCCGATACTTGGCACATATGATATCCATGTGCTAAGTATGTACTTCATCTACCTACAGTTTTAGATACTTGTTACATCTAATTGATATTTGCAACAATGTAATACAAATATAGAATTTATACACCTTTCTCAGTTTCGCACTCTAACAGTCATTTGTTTTTGTGTCGTCACTTGGGACATATATCTGTCATGTTCTAGGTACGTCCTTTAGGTACATACTGTTTCAGTTACTCTAACAGCACAAGATGTGCTAGGCATGCTACATTTAGGTGCTTTAAATTCATCTCCCACATTTGATGCATTTGTTGCTTCATTTTCTTAGCGATTGTGTACTAGAAGCAACAAACGCATCAACTTTATTAGATGACAACTGTCGCCAATCATTTGAAAGTGAATATGGAAGAACCATGAAATAAAGTAAATAGACACTTATCATTTTGTTATAAAATTACATGGCGAGTAGATTTTATGTGATCTCAAACGGTTATAGTCGAATATACGCGGTTAAAGGAGCACTCTGATTAGCCAAATTCAAAAGACATTAACAACTTATTTTTCTCCAAGCGACGTTGTCCTCATCGGCTCCGTGGCCAAGTTGGTAGAGCACGCGGCTAAAAACCCAAAGGTTGGTGGTTCGCGCGCACTCCAAGTTAGCCTACATTTCTTTTCACTTGTTTAAAGTGTTTTTTAGACTCCCTTAATGTAAACACATTACGCATATAGGCGATTTAACATATTTTGGGGGAATAATTTTGTGGTTCATTGACGCTTACGGCATGGGGAACATACCTAGAACATACTAGACACGTTTCCCAGGTATATGCCAGGCATGTGCCTAGGGGCGGATATAGACTGTGACTATCACTTGCCATCCATATGATTTCTCTCTCAGAGTTACATAAGGCACATACTGAAAACATTCCCATGTACCTGGGGGAACATGATATGCATATGCCTGCTATGTGATTGTGCTGTTAGGGAAGGACACTTAGACATTTTGCGCAACACAGCAAGAATAACAAATAGTCTTGCAGTAAGGACTGCAACAAGATAAAGATAAGATTTTGTTTGTTATAGTGTATGTTTCAGGACGATCTGTCTCGATTTGGTTTTCCCGACGAGCACAGAGAACGTCAGTGGGGTAAATGGAGGAGATAGAACCTATTCTTGGGAAGTCGAATCGATTGCAAAAAGCGCTTATTGATATATCTTATTCTCTGTGGAAATCAATATTGAAACTGGAAGTACTAGTAAATTTCAACCACTCCCGGTTTCGGTAGAGTCTTGTGGGTTGTGATAATAAGTTTCTTTGAGACCTTAATCGATTGCAGAAAACCAAATGGTAACTATGTATTACCATTCTTGTTCTATGGCGATAAAGTCGAAACCGGAAATTGTTAATTTGAACTCCTTCCGGTTTGAAAAGAGGTTAGCGGAGGAGATGGAACCTATTCTTCGGACACTGAATCGATTGCATAGAACCACAGGAACAAAAGTTGAAACCGGAAATAATTAATTTGAACTATTTAATGGTTTGAGCAGACGGTTATCGGAGAAGATGGAACTTGTTCTTGGGACAACAAATCGATTTCAAAAATACAGAGAAACACATCTCGATATCGTTTACGGTTTTTACTCTATGGAAATCAGCACTGAAACCGGATGTATCAGTAAATTTTAATACAAATGATAATGTTTGTGTCCGCCATTTTAGGCGAAATAAGTATCCTCATTTGGCCTAAAATGGCGGACTATAAAAAATTCGCTGAAATAACACTGGAGTGAAATTACATGAGAAAATTCCCTGCTGTATGAAGAACAGAAATATTTTTATTTCCCCATAACTCATTTGTAATACGACTATTTGTTTTGGGAAAATGTTCCGACATTTGTGTTATGGTTAACTTTCCTTTCCATTTTGAGAACATTAACATTCGATATAGCTTTCATTTAAACTTAAGCACAGAATGTATAGTGGCTATATTTCAGATGAGAGGAAAAACAAGTTACACGTACTTTAGTCTCTGTTATTAATTTCGTTTAAAGATGAGTAGTTTAGTTTGCAGTTTGTTTCCAAATATCTGATAATGTCAAAGGGTACTGCTAATAGGCATTTTAAAGGAGTTTGCGTGAGTATAAAGGGAAATATGGATTTTATATTTTTTTTTGTTTCGTACTTACTGTATGTGGATTCAGAAGTTATTTTATTGTAGTTTTTGCTGATTTTTCAGAGAATTTCATTCCAATTTCAATGATTTTTTAAAAACTGGTAATGCATTATAAGATCCCATTGTGATTCTATATTATTTTAATTCGTATGAAATTTATAAACATTTCGAGGTAGATCTGACAAGAAATATCTAAATTAGCTCACAACAATGGACAACTGTGATCAAAATGAGTGATATAAAAAAAATCGCTCCACTGACAAAGTTAATCTTTAGTTAATTCCACAATTCAAATATCTCAGTGTGTTACTAACAAATAAAAAATAAAAAATAAAAAAAATAATTCTAACCACTAGCAAATACTTATTGAAAAATTGTTAAGGAAATAAAATTGTATAGACAAAAAACAAAAAATATATGTAAGTATTCTTAGACCCCCTTCAAATATCGTGGACAGGCATTCGCACAATCACAGATAAGGAATTATTTACAATTTCCAGTTTTGGCCAATTACAAACAAGCATTTGTTTACGTCTTTCAGGCGTGACTATCATGTATTCTAATAATTGTCCCCTTACTTTTTCTGTAAATGATCCTTATATTTGCCATAAGTAGAAGCTTTGCTTTGTTATAATTAAGTATAAACTAATTATTTGCTGAGCAAAACTATATATTTTCATTAAAATTCAACATGTGTTACAGTTTCGCCAACTAATCTTGTATGTATATACTATTGTACAGTTATCCTGTATCACATAGTGTCTGATGAAGCCAAAGAGTTAGTTGTCGAAACTGTAACACGTGTTGAATTTTAATGAAAATATATAGTTTTGCTCAGCAACTAATTAGTTTATATTTACTTATATTTGCGTTTAAATTTTAGTTACTGTTCTTAGGATCTTGAAAAAGATATGTTACATATTGTTATTGTATAAATTGTTATTAAAAACAAGATTAAGTTTTAAAAGCTATCAATAATAATTTCTGATAATTACTATAATTTATTTTCTTATTTGGATGCTATCGTATTGTGTTCATTTAGAATATTAGATGAGTGAAATGCTTATTTACTTTTTACTTGGTTACTTTTAATGTGAACTTAAGTTGTTAGTTACTCATTTTACATAAAATTTTGAGAAATAAAAGTAACGTTCATTCTTGAAAAAGTAAGTTTTCTCATTTTCCTTTCAACATTTCTGAGAATTCACTATTGAAAACGAGCGTAGTATTTCCTTTTTTTTTTAATTTTTTATGCTCCGAGGCTAGGAGAGGCGGTGATTATGATAATGAGTGACAATGGTGGGATGAAGCCCAAGATAACCCTTAACAAGATGTTCGTAATGTGCACTTGAGCGTGGTATTTCATTCGATTCAAACATATCTGTTATATTGTGTAATTATTTAGTCATATGATGTTTCATTATAGATTTTTTTTGTAGCAAGTGAATTTCACATGATACTGGATTGTTTCTCAGTATTTGCCCAAATCTCAGAAATTTGAATGTATGAAATGACTACAAAGCTCTTCCACTATTTTTAGCATTGTATTTTTTTATTGCAAAATGTTCTTAACTACATCGTCAGATATGCAAGAATACATTTGGAAGAAGCTCAAGATAAAAAAGTATTGTTCACATAAAAAGCAGTTTTTTATACGACTCTGCTTCACTTATACTTTTGTCGTCCCAATATATTACAGTTTTAATTTTCTCGAAGCACTTTAATCAACAAGTTTATATCTTCATTGGTGAAATTATAAATTTGAATTGAAATTTCACTCGCCTCACACTATCGGAACGTCCATCGCATAAGAAGGAGCGTCATTTCAGATTTTGTTTGGAGAGGCAAGACCTCTTCACATAAATAAAATTTTGCGTTTTTCACTGATTTACTACTACTCTATAGATAAAAGGTATACGTATAAATCTCAAACCCAGAGGGTCAATTGCACCTCCCTGCCCCCCTAAATGACGCCCCTGAGCATGAGTCTCTGATTAAGATTGCTACGTCTCGGAGCTGGTGTAAAAATTGTACAAATTCTAATAATAGTAGTTAAGGATGATCGTATGCTACCAATTGTTGAAGACATGCGTGACACAATCAAATTTAACTCGTGTCCATAATAGTGAATGTAACATCCATATTGCATAGTAGTGAGCTTTTTGTCTCCCGGACACACACAAACACACAAACACACAAACACATACACACACACACACACACACACACACACACACACATATATATATATACATATATATATATATATATATATATATATATATATATATATATATATATATATATATATATATATATATATATATATATATATATATATATATATGGACATGGTAAATGCATAAAGGAGTTTTGATAACCCTAACTGTTTGAAAATATTGACCACGGGTTAATAGCTATAATATCGACTCTAATATCTAATATATTTTGAATTTCGTTCTAAGTAATTTTCTCCTGTAATTTTCCTCTATTGTGCTGCCAAAATGACTTGAGCCGTGGCAAAAATGCGAACTAAAGCTCACACCCCGACACACCCACGCGTTGAGACAATAAGGGTTCAGCAGCTGCTAAGCGAGAGAGCCTTAGCGAAAGAGAGTGGAATTCCTTCAGCCGATAGCAGCGCCTGAAACGGAAGACTGGGTGTCAAGTCAATGTGGCATATTTATAGTTGAATTTACGCGATTTTTTTTTTTTATTGTTCGCCATTTTAGGCGTAACGAGGATTGGTGTCGTCCCACTTGCGACAGGAACTGTTAACTGTCCTATGAGCGACCGATTCGATCTGTTAACTGCCCTATGAGTCACCGATTCGTTCATACTAAGATAATGGAAAAAGATAAGGTTCTCTCTTCTTTAACTTGTTTCATGCTAATGTGATTTAGAACCTAACAAAATGTACTATGAAAAATTTCGCTCTACTTGTATTTAATACGTGACAATGCTCTCATTACATTAACAATATTTTATACGTTTTTCCTAATATCATATTTTTGAATTAATTTCTATGAATACACTGACTATATCAAGGGGAAAACTAATTAAATATTTAGAGTAGCTCCGACTTTGTCTATGATTCTAATATAATTAAAAATTTCATGTTAAAATGATAGGACCATAAGTTTAGATTGAATATGTTTATGGCATAAGAAAGAAATCAGAAAGAGGTAGGGGCGCCCGAAGAAAATTTTCTAGGGAGGGGCATTTTCATGGTTGCCGTATCACGTCTGGTATATCTGGTATTTAATATACGTAGTTTGCTATATTACGTATACATTTTCGTGAGCCAGAGGGATGATCCCTTCCTTCCCATCGGGCGCCCATGGAAATAGGGTGTTCACCATTTGAGGATATCAAAGAAATCTGCAAACACGGTGTATTCGAAGAAATTATTACACAAATTACAAATCTCTCGCAGGACTTGCCATTTCATCTAGTTATAAGGGATTATTTCAGATTGCTATACGACAAGCTTTTATGTATAAGTCAAAACAAGGGAGGAAGGTAAACTAAGCAATTAGTTCACGTTTTGGTGGCTTACAATAGGGGGGAAGGTAGTTTAAAGAGTTTGTTTACCTTTTGGATTGTTTAGAGTGAACTGCATTGTAATTGGTGGGATTGGTTGAGAATAGCCAATCAGATGTAAGGGATCTCAAAAGCTGACTTTTATCATTGATTTTTTTTTTCATTTTATTCACAGTCTTAGGAAGTCTAAAAGGTAGATAGTTGGCGAAACTGTAACACGTTTAAGTTTTTCAAAATAAAATATATTACTGTGCTTAGTGAGTAATTAGATTTGAATCAAATTAAGCACAGAAAACAGAGCTTTTGAAGCAAGGGGATATTACAACTGGATTTTCAATAATTACATAGGAATATACTTTTCATGGAAATATCCCTGTTGTCTCGTTAAGTTATTTGGAATATCTTTTATGTCGAAACGAACTCAAAATTAAAATAAGTTTTATTTGCACTCACTGTAGAGGAAACATATATTTGACGAACAGTATCATTGGCACGTATATTTTTCATAGCAAGGTTGTTCGGACGCTAATAACGCCAGAGGCAAACATATTTTACGAGAGGGAATCATACCATCTTTCATCATCTCAATGTAAATGAATCGGTCGCTCATAGGATAGATAACAGTTCCTGTCGCTAATAGGACTGTCGCTTCTGGGACTAATTCACGAGGATTAAGCCAAACGAGGATCCTTTTCGCCTAAAATGGTGAACTCCAATCTTATCATTTATCTGTCTAAAAGTGTGAGATAATTGGTTAGGCGAAACGAAGATTAGGAAAAACGTGGCGACACGACTTGACACTATTGTCTGGTGATTGCAAAATGTTTTCTATGGTCCCTCAGAAGCAGTTTATTTTTTTTTCAGAAAAAAATGTTCCAGGCAAGACACACACAGTATTCGGAGGAGTACATATTTTCACATGGTACTATTCTATTTATTACTATATTATAGATGCAATATTTTGGTCTTTTCTAGGGAGCATTCTTAGAGCTCCTGGGGGGGAGTGCCCCCCAGAAATATGTCTACAAGAAACACTGCTATTCTCATAAGTCAAAAACATCGCAAATAATAATATTCCTAAATAGTTTTCCAAATATTACATTTTAAACTCAAGAGGTCAGTGACTTTTATATCGGACCGTATCTTCACTTGATTTTAAAGAGAAAACTAAAGTATTACTACTACTACTACTACTACTACTACTACTACTACTACTAATAATAATAATAATAATAATAATAATAATAATATTTTTTCTGCTGCTTTTTCTATGTTGTTCTTACAAATCTTAAATATAGGGCAGTCTCGTGACTAAACGCGTAACCTTCTCAGCTGCGACATTATAGACTCGTGTTCGATTACAAGTTGGTGAGAATAATATATGTAACGCTATACTATACATTCAAATGTGGTATTTTGCTGAAAATAACATTAAGTTCAAATGAAACAACTTGGAATGCGGGGGATATGTATTAAATATAGTATACTTGCTTTCTTTACCAAAAGGAGTGTAATTTTAGTCCCGTAACACTTACATAGAATTGGGAATGAATGTTTTTTTATTGTTGTTATTATTCTTTGCGCATTAGATGAAGGTTTTTCCCATATTGTCTAGTTTGAAGCAACTCCGGACTTTTTGGAAACACATTGCTGTTTCTTAAACAAGCGGTTTGACCAGTACTAGATTTTTTATGTATATTTTTTTAAAAATAACGAAACAAGTTTTGCTGGTAAGTTGACAAGAAAAATGTTAAGTTTTGTATCAAGGAATACACATACATATATCAGACAAGGACCCCTCCTGACGCCACTAAAAAAAAAAAAAAAAAGAATCTAAAAAAAAATAGATTGTGTCAAATGAATGAAAAAACTTGCAGGAAGTAACAAGGGATGGGATTAAGGTATACTTCTAGTTTTTTTTTAAATGCTTCTTGACCCTTTGCAGTGACCTTAGAAGCATTTCTATTTCTTTCTTTTTTTTTTAAAAAAAAAAAAAAGTCATGGTGGTGGTTCTCGTGTAGAAATCACGTGGTCAACACGAGAACTCAGGTGATCGAATGGTGAACCAATGAAAAGGTGTTTTTCTTGTTGATTTTCTGTTTGATAGGCTCTTCCTTACTCCTAGTGATGCTGAATCACGTGAACAGCCAAATCTCGAGTGTGTCTTCTTATTTTTATTTCACTTCCTCCCCCACTTGCCCAACACACACTCCATGCATGCATGTCGCCTTCTCAGCCATCCGAAGAATGGATGGATTTGTTTACCCATTCCAAGAAAATAGAAAAAAAAGATGATAATGGGCCTAACACTAATACATTGCCAAGCTCTTAAACCCCATTTCTCTTCCGTTCTTTTTTAACTGCACGAGACATTTTGGCTCATTGACCAAATAATTTTGCTTTCAACCTCAACTGTTTTGGAATTTTCCTCAGTAAATTAAGTGTTCATGACTTGACCACATGCTCTACTGAAGCATTACCTCTTATTTTCTTCTAGTTTAACGTCCCATGGTAATACACGAAAAAGATGATAAAGGTTGAATGACGAAAGTGGAAGAAACCCCTAGAAAATCTACGCTCACGGTTTTTGTCCACCACAAACAAACTTGGTGTGAGGTGGGATCGAACCAGGGGTTCTACGCCTTTTACCACTGAGCTACCGCAGCATCATTTGCTTTTATTTTCATAGGCAGTGTTATTTTCATAGACATATCATCATAGGCAGTGTTCGAAGTGAAAAAAAAGCAGAGGTGGTATGTTTTATTATGATTTTGACACAACATACCGGCTATTTAAATGTTGTCTTGATCACTGAAAAACCAGAGACGGTATGTCCTCATTACTGAAAAACCAGAGGCGGTATGGCATACCTCCGCATACCACCTCACTTCGACCACTGATCATAGGCATTCTGCTGTTATTGGGCAGGCCACTTCCCACAACTGAGAAATATTCATGTACCATGGTCTTCAGTCCTCGCATAAGAGTTTTCTGTTTCAATATCGTTAATCAACTATAGCCTTTTCTTCCCCTCTCTCTTTTTCCTTCCAGGGAGTACGGTGACTCAGTGGTAGACTGCTTCTCTCTGGTGCGTAGGGTCCCTGGTCGACCCCCTGCCAAGTATGTTTGTGCTGGACAACATCGTGCTCGTGGGCTTTCTCGGGGTACTCTCGTTTTCTCATTCCACTAATTCTTCTATTATCCTCCTCTTGCTTTAATCATCGTCTCCCTTAGCCTAACAGCTATAATCGTGGGACGTTAAAGTCAAAGATTTCATTTCATTTTCATTTTTCCTTCCATCACAACTTCTGTCACGTTCCTTGTGATAACAGTACCTTCTTTGTCAATTTTCAACCACTTTCATTTCCTATTTTCAATTACATCTAAAATTGTTCTTTCGTCTAGTACTATTCCTAAACTTCCGCATTCGTTTCCCGCCCAATCCAGTTAAATTGGACTATTCTTATTCATAGCCGTATGCCAAAAGCTTCAGTCTCTATTCATTGCTTTTGCATAATTTGTATGTTGGTGCCCCCATAACACCCCACACGAGACATTGGTCTAAATTCTTCATTCAAGGACCCACACCTCTATCTTCATTTCAAACTAAAAGGAGGCCTAATCTCGTATTGCTTATTACGATTTTTTTTTTTTTGTAAAATTAGTATGCATAATCCAAATATCATAATATTAAACACTTAAATTTCTATATATATAGTCATTTCTCATTGTATTCCAATTTTCATGTACCTTGAAAAATATCTTGCCCAGCAAGACTATTTTGAATTAAGGAAATGATTCTAATACATCACGAGACTTATGACTGTTCTTGCTGATTTAACGATCCATGATTATGCCTTTTAGGTCAGACGAGATGGATGATTAATGAAAGTAAATGATTATATATATATATATATATATATATATATATATATATATATATATATATATATATATATATATATATATATATATATATATATATATATATATATATAAATTACGGAATAAAACTGCGAGAGGAAAGGGAGAACCTCGAGAAGACCCATGGCCACCAACCATTCTGTCGACTACAAAATCAGTTGGCCTGCGATCGAACCTAGGACTCCTTCATTCATTCGAGTAGCTTCTCAATAATTCTGATAACGCGAGGAGAACTCCACGACTCCGATACCACCTCTGGAAAGTTCTAACGGTCTTTCCATACATGCACTGACTAAACCTAACTCTGCTTAAATTTGATGTCACAAAAAAGTATTAAAACAGTTTTTCACTAGAAAAAACAAAAAGCATATAGCCTCGTTGCTGATGTCCCCATTAACCCCCAATCATTCATTCATTCATTCATTCAAAAAACAAAAACAAATGATCAAGATGCATATTTTTGGATCATTCCTAAAATTCTTGACCAAGATCGCAATCTTTTGGATGATTCCTAAAATTCTTGTTTCTCTGAGATTGCCTTCCCTGTCAGTCTAGTCGCTTTGAACCCATTTCGGTGGTTTGGATTCCATCTTAAACTGTAGGTCCACGCCTCATATAGCTTCTGTCCTGAAATTGGACGTTAAACTTTAACAACTAACACAACTTCTTTCGGAGAATAATAGGCTTCTACATATAATGAGGCAACGTGAGGCTTGGCAACGTGGACCTTTTATACTTGTCAACTATTACTGATGGTCTATTGCTGCTGGTTTTCAAATATCCTTGCAGAACTGTATACAGCAAATCTCGGCCTTCCTTCAAAAACCTAAAAGAAGGTACATGCTTTAGGAGATTATTTGAAAATCCAGATAAAATTACAAGGTTATAAAGCGTGTTTCAAAGCAACACCGACAACGTTTGGGAAATGATTCCTGACACCAAAATAAGAAAAAAAGTATAGACTATCCTGAGTACACAAATGCTTCCTTTCGGAGATATAGGCTGCCGAAAGCATGAAAAAATTAACTTTAAAGGTCCATAGCTTCAAAGTTATGGAACCTATCGTACTCGGGTTAAGACTTCACTTAGGAACTATAGTTTATTCAAGGAACGTACAGTACCTCATGTAAACAAATATACGTGGTGATTGTTTCATTTTATTTGTTAAAGAGCCTTGGAACATCCATGCGGCAGAAGGAAATAGTTCATTGGTAAGTAAGCTGCTTTTCAATGTTTCTGTTGCTTATAAGGGTCATTACCAGAAATACAATTTCCTTACAATTAAATAACGGAAACAACACTGTATCTAAGAAGTAAATTGAATTAATGCAATAAAAGAGAATACGCATGCGCAGAAAGTGGCTTTGACCTATCTTACGCGCGAATCACAGTTTACAATATGGCCGCGTGCGGAGAATATATATAAAATATTGGCTAGCTGCAAGCACGTGCTTCTTGAAAGAAGCGCTGACCGACAGCCAATCATCCGATGACTGGCGGAGTAATCCTATTCTGCGATATTTACATCAGGATCAGAAGGTTCGTTGAATGAACTTTAGTATGTGCCCTATACATATATCCAAGTTTCAGAATCCTGCGGTAGTTCCGCAACAATTTTTATAGAGGTAGTTGTGAGTACTTTAAATAATATGCCTGTAGCCAAACTCCCACTGTGTTATTGTTGAGTGAGTACCTTAGGATTCTGAAACATGTATTTCTGGATAGCGCACATATTAGTTCCTAGGAATGCGCACGAGACGAGTCTAGACAGGATTTTCCTGACAAAATTCGAGTTGAGACACGGCTCTTCCAATAGAGAAATATACTGTTTTCGAGTCGAGACATCACTTTTACAACACATTTTCGAGACGAGACAGCCACAAATCTTGTCTCGTGCGCATCACTATTAGTTCCTAAGTGAAGTTTTCACCCGATTAAAGTAGGTTCCATAGTTTTGGAGCCATGGTCCTTTAAAATTCATTTTTTTTTCATGTTTTCGGAAGCCTATAACTCCGAAGGGAAGCATTTGTGCACCCAGGTTGGTCCATACTTTTTGTCTTATCTTGGTGTAAGGAATCAGCTCCCAAACGTTGTCGGTGTTGTTTTGAAACACCCTGTGTGTATATATAGGGACAGGAGAAGCTTGTTTGGTATGTACTATTATATTGCATTGCATGGCAATGTTGAACTTCCTTCTCCACTGTACTTAAAAATTAAAAAGTCCCTAGTTTACTATATATATGGATCCACATCAACTAAACTTTCTTTTTCAACTTGTTTCGAAAGAGCATATTAATAGAATAACTTCTTTTTCCTCTTCTTTTTATTAAAAAGAAAAACTGGATCATGCAAGTTCTTTGTATAAGAATAGTAATAATAATAATAAACTTGGGAGAAAAGGACCACAAGAACGGACAACAAAAAGTGGTAGACGTAAATTTAGACATGGTTTCCATCTTTCTAATAGTTAAAAACTAAAGGCAAACAGGCAAGTGAATTTCCCTTGTGTGTGTGTGCGCGCGCGTTAAATATTAAACAGCATGAAATCTTGCTAATCTTTTCGTTTTGATATAAGAATTATCTCTTACTATAAACTTACTAAATTGTAACCTTGTCTTCCCTTCAAACTTTTTCTTCGTACCATACTTTGTGTTACATTTGTACCGAAACGTTTTAAACCATTTCTTTTCCTTTGTTTCTTTTTACCTGTTTCCATGAAGCATACATGAAATTTTTTAATTTAGACTCTAATGTATCATGCATATGCCCTTTAGACTAAAGGAGACGGATTACCAGGTATTATTTACGAAAGTAAAGGATTATTTTTTTTTTTTAAAAAAAATGGTGGAATGACTATAGGAGAACTCCGAAAATTCATCAATACGATGTTGTCCACCAGAAGCTCAGATGATCTGGGATCGAACCAAGGACCCTCATACCAGAGATAAGACAGCTACTACAGTACTTACTTCCGGATTCAATACTGATTTCCATGAAGCAAAAACGGTAAAATATATCAAGAAGTGTTTTTTTTTTTTTTTTTATCGATTCAGGGTCCCAAGAATAGGCTTCAGCTTCATTTCGTCCGTTAACCATCTACTCAAACCACTTCTATTCAAATTAACCATTTCCGTTTCCGACTTCTATCGCCAAAAAATGAAAACGGTAACAGATAGTTAGGAGCGATTTTTTTTACAAACGACTCAAGTCTCAAGACAACATATTATTATTCTCAGCACTCTACCAAAACTGGAAGTTATTCAAATTTACTATTACTTCCTGTTTCAATACTGATTTATGTACGGCGAAAACGGTAAAAGATATCAAGAAACGATAATAGATAGCGGGAAACAGTTTTTTTTTTTCAATTGATTCTGAGTCCCAAAAGATTATACCAGTACTATCTGCAGCAGTCTACCCAAACAGGAAGCAGACGAAATTTACTAATACTTCCGATTTAAATACTCATTTTCATAAAGCGAAAACGGTAACATATATTGATTTTTTTTTTTTTTCAGAGATTCAGCGTCCCGAATGAGATTCGTCTGTGCCTTTATCTATCTGTTCAAACCGAAAGTGGTGAAAATATACAATTTCAGGTTATAACCATAATTGCATAAAGGATAGAACGGAAATAGATAACTACAGTTTTCTGGTATGTATTCAGTACCACAAGAGTATGTTTCACCTCTGATTCTATCGGTAATTTGACTTGATTTACTTGTACTCTGAACGTCCCATATGAAGAAACTTCCAAGTTGAGGTGAATTTAACCCTTGTTACAAATCAAAGTGTGACAGGCCTGCTTTGAAACACTAATTGATAAAGTACGTGTGCTACACAAGAGGACATGTAATTAAAATATAATTTATCTTGGCTTCGGGAAGGAGGGGCGGTTGGACTATTGTGGGGGAAAGACTTCCAGGGAGCATGCCTGGTAAAAACACGGCCACCTAGTGCCAGACCGACATCAGCACCAAATATTGGGGATGATCGGGAAGCCCTCAAGAAAATAGCTATACAATACATTACGGAAAAATCGAATAATGTTAACCAAAATTATTCTGGAAAATTGTTTTTGAATATGTGGTTGATTTTTCCCATGATTTCTGACTCATTTTTAACCTTAAAAAAATAGGATTGTTTCATAAACTTGGAGGAAAAGGCGTATACCAAATATCGTGAAAATTGTTAAAATTTTACTGAAATTGTAGAACAAACAGGCATGCATACAATTGCTTTCTGAGTTTAATGGTAGTCTTGTTTGTATCATTTTGAGCCACAGGTTTATGACTGTAGTTGAAGCTTTTTTATATAATCAAATCAAATCAGTGACAAACATTGTGAAGAATAGCTTGCAACTGTATGGTATCCGTCTAAAATTAAACACAGTTAGCAATGCTACTTTGCAGGAAGACAGACTAGTTACCAAAAAAGAAAAGAAAAAAAAATTAAATGAAGGCCGAAATTTGAGAATGACTTGATCACTGTAGCGGAATTTTATGTCGAGAAAACAAATAGAAATTAATGGAGTGTAACATGAAACGAAAAGAGACACTAGTATTTTAAGTGTATAATCTTCAACAAGGAAAGCTTATATAAAAAGAGAACTGGAAAGAAATTAAGAGTGAAAAAGTAGATCAATGAATGCGATTTAAAAGGTATAAAAAAAACGATTAGATATGTAAAATGTTCTGTCAACATTAGATTGATGTGATACATTTCAATTAAAAAAAATATTATGGTTATTTTCAACTAGCAGCGTTCACCCCGCTTCGCTGCGGTCACCCCGGAACGCAATAAACTTTGTTACTTAGATAATTTTTACTTTTTCGCTTTCAAGTGATTTATAGCGCCTGTCAGTTATGTTAACCCGCCGAGTCACAGGGTCATGCGGGTTGCATATAAATACGTTTATTTTTATACCTATGATGAACTAATAACAAAGGATTTGTACGTATGGACACCTGAATGGTCAATTATCTCAAGACACTGGTAATTGAAAATTAAAGTGATATGATAAAAACCATCTAGGGTCCACATCCTAACAACCCCCCAAAAATGAAAGAAATCGGTTCAGCCGTATTAGCGTGATGAGCGGACAAAGGATTTTTTGTACGTATTGACACCTGATTGGTCAATTATCTCAAGACACTGGTAATTGAAAATTAAAGTGATATGATAAAAACCATCTAGGGTCCAAATCCTAACAACCCCCCAAAAATGAAAGAAATCGGTTCAGCCGTATTAGCGTGATGAGCGGACAAAGGATTTTGTGCGTTCTCTTTTATATATATAGATAGATAGCCATTCAACACTAAATAATGCATAACACATCTTTATTTTCTGCCGTATTTTATTACTAGTCTTAGTATTACAATTAATACATCGAGAGCCACTTTAATATTTTTTTTCTGTTAATATTTGTAACCACTATTCCGCTTTATCGAGCTTTAGAGTGCCACTGCCTTATAAATGAATTTACATACTTAAATAGAACACCCAATAACAAACATTAAGTTCTTGTAAGTAAAAATTCACGTTCAAAGTTGTGCTTGACTACTACTAGAGCAGTTAACCCATGCTCGTTCACCTTTTACCCAGGGTTGCCAGAACTACTTCTAATTTCATCAAAATATCAAATATTCTTTTTAAAAAATACAACAGATCTTTGAAAAATGTCTATTTGTGAAATTTACATGAAGTTTACATGAATTTAAGCTGCTATTATTTATGGTCACGAATCTTTGTTTCTCCCCTCCCCCCTTTAACACCGTGATGTTAATCCTGTCTAAATTATCTACGCAATCTTTAGTTTTTCATCCCATTGAATTATATGTGGAACTATTTTTCTATTTTCTACGAAATGAAGTGGAATTTTAATTATATGATTTTCTTAATTTATTTTTCAAGTCTAGATAAATGCTCCTTGGCTTTTGACATAGAATTTGCATTATTTATTAAAAAAATTAATATAACTTTAATTACATTTTATTAATAATTATTAAAAATATAGATAGTAACATTTAATTTTGAAGAAATGAGAGACATTTAAATGTATTTGAAGAACAAATCAGTCAAAACAAAGCATTAAAATCCAAACTTCATTTTAAAACATACAGAATAATAGTTCCCCATATAAATCAATGGGCTAAACAATGAAAGTCATGCAGATATTCAACGCCGCATCTTCGATACTAAAAGCTAGTGTAAAACAATACATGAAATATTTCTTAAGACGTAGTTCATAATTTACCAATGCTTTGATGCCTCTGTTTTCCTAGTTGCAATGAAGCTGGTGGTTAGTATCCCAAGCCAAAAAGGAAATACTGTAACTGAAAATAAACTCTGTAACTGATCGATTTCGGGAGTTCTCAAAACGACTTCTACTGTGTGTGCTAATTGAGGTGAAATGTACACGTCGAGCCTTACCGCTGTTATTTCTGTCGTTAGCTCTCTAAATGCCACACACACTGTTTGCCCAACATCGGAATTCTGTGTCTACAGCAGACATTGAACCAAAGAACAAGACGCTAACAATACTCATGGATGAGCTCCTTATAGGTTTTCGTATATCTTAGGAAATTAAGTCTGTCTTTGATAATGACTTGTGTAATGGCAGTAGGGTAATTACAGGAGAATGAAATATTGCTGACAAATTATTTTATGTTTCTATCATGGTTGCCTAGTTGATAGGTTCTTAAATAAATAAATAAATAAATAAATAATAGTTATAATGGTGATGTAATTGTTCTAATGATATATTTTTGTTGCTTTAACGAAATCTCTTGATAGCAAATTTACTTATAACAAAGCGGTCTAATGGAACCGGATGGTTGCCAACCGTCCGGTATTTTACCGGACAGTTCACTTTTTGATATCTTTGTCCGGTGTCCAGTACGATCTCAAAACCAGACGTTAAATGTCCGGTAGTTTTTCCTCTTACTAGTCCTAATTTCTGTTCTATTTAGATTATTTTGGAGCGACGAAAGGAATCGTTTCTCAATGAATATGGTTAACGCAGAGCTTACAATTCGCTTAGATATCGACCTGTTGTACGTGGAATTTGCTGAAGAGTTGAAGTCAGGAAAATTTACTGAACTTACCAGAACTGCTAAAGGTCAACAAAAGTACATTTTCAAGAGCGCAGCTAGCACTGCATCATCCGCTGCTACATCTTCCAATTAAATAATGCATCCAGATCTAGTAAAAGTATGCAGGCATTATGAAACATCACCAGTCCCAGCGAAGCTGGTAAAACTTATATAGGTATATATATTTTTTTAAGTTCATTTAGTGCACGCCATATTTATATTGTCAATTATATTTGCTTTTCTGTTTTAAATACGATGTATTATTGATGGTAGACTACAAAAATTACAATTACCGACTCAACCAAAACTGGAATAAGTAAGTTTAATAAATGCTTCAAAAGTAACTGAAGTTATTAAATTCGAACTCTGAATCTCTCGATTTTATTTGAAGTAACCACTTTCAGATTGTTTACATTTATTATGAGCGATGATGTCACAATCTTAAGAGTCTTCATCCCGGCGAAATTAAAATACCGCTAATTTTACAGTAATTATGTGATATCTTCAAATAGATAAAAGATAATTTAAATAAGGAACATGAGCACCCGAGACAATATTGTTTTGTGTGAGGTACCGTTATCACAAGTCACCTAGTGGCTTTCCGTTTTCAGCTGTTTAGAAACGCGAAAATAAATGCCGATTTTCAAAATGGCTCGAAATCGAAAGCAGATAAGTGAGTCGTGATAACGGTTTCTCATGTAAAATAATATTCTCTAGGGCGCTCTTGTTCCACATTTCGATTATCTTTTATCTATTTGAAGATATCACATAATTACTGTAAAATTAGTGGTATTTTAATTTCGCCGGGATGAAGACTCTTAAGAGTATACGGTACGTATTCCAGGAAGATGTCCCGAATTTTCATTTTCAAAAGTTAGCAACCTTAAATAGAATTATTAAATACTACTAATTTCCTTGTTTCATTTATTCTCAATATTAACTTTTTATGTATCATAAGAATTTGTCAACAACATTCCATTTATCGGAAATAACACTTATCATACCTTGTTAGTATCTTGACACTTCATAACATTAATTTTAACTTTCTTCCATAACTACGGAGACAAAGTAATTTGTCAACAAAATTTCATTATCTTCTAATTACCCTACTGACTGGCACTACACAACGATAATTATACACTGTAAAAAAAATTCATAGGTAAATTTACAAAAAACGGTGGCAATCTGTTTGCCACTCCTCTATGTAAATCAATTTACACCTATAAAGTAAAATTACTAATATAAAATGGTGTAAAATTACATTTTTATCAATAGAAAATTCATACTTTCCTATAAATTTACTGTAAATTTGTAAGAAAAAGAACCAGCAAATTTTGTAATTTAATCGAAGGAAATGTATGTCAACTTACAAAATGACATTGATGTTTGGCAATTTAATTACAAAAAATTTTTTCAGTATATTTGAAACCAAACATTGCTTGAAGTTTTAGTAATTTGGTTTTAAGCTCTTATAATCTGTTAATTAATAAAGACTGGATTCCCTTCGAGAATCGAACTGAAATCTACTCAAAAGATTAACTTTGTTATAGTTTCTTTTACTTGGTAGCTTTTGGTTTAAATATCTACAGGAATAATTTATACATAAAAGCCATAAACATGGTTAGATAAATTGATAATATCTTTTATTGGATTTTGACTAAGAGCAGCGGGAAAATCTATCTTCAAATTGGGGTGGGGGGACGAGTAAGATCGTTCCCATAATTTTTTTTAGAGCGATGTTTAAAATATTTGTGAAACTGAAAAACAATGCTGTGGAGGATCAGGGAGACAGAATTGTCTTCAACATTGGGAGGCGGACAGATTTGAATCTTATTCTGGGGAAGAGGGGGGCGAAGACTCAAATTATGGTAGATGATCCCCCCGGAATTTGTGCCAGTGACTAAGAGAAATTGATATTAAAAAAAAAAAACAATTATAATTGTTAAGACTTGCGGCTGCCAGTATCTTTGTTAATATTTCTTTGTTTTTCTTGATTTTTTTAAAATATAATTTTCACCTGGCAATCCTGTTTACTTCTGGTTCGTGACTATGCGTGGGTGATCGAAATTAACATGAACATGACAGGAGAGCAACACTTACTTTTAAGTATGGTTTTGTTGTTTTTCATTACCTTTTCCTTGTTGTTGTTTTTACAGGGTCTATAACACTATAAAAACTCCTTCAAAAGCTTTTTATAGAGCTTCAGAAAAACAAAAGCAACTGTACTAGTGTGTATGGTTAAAAGAATACAAATTATATATAAAGCAATGGAGACCGCTACTTTTTCTCTTCTTGAAAGCGGCCTGTTTTAACTCTCAAGTTAGCTTATGTCTTCGTGGGCTAAGCGAGAAGGACCAGCTACCACTTGAAAAACCTAGAAATGACCCACTCGTCCTCAGACACATTCTTCAATCAACTTGCGCCAAAAGAAGAAGAAAAATTTCTGCATGTGCCATTAATGCGTTTAAGTTCGTAGCACCATCTTCTTGAATGAACTTCTCAAGTTGAATATCCTATGTACGTGAACTTTAGGAAACAAAATAAATGAAATGCAAAATGAATGACTGTGAAGTTACTGATAGAAAAATGAAGTTTGAGCAAATGGGAATTTGCTGCTAGAATCATGTGAAATACGGTGAATGTTCACTCATCCCTGTATGTGATCGCAGATTTTGACACGCGAACTTGCGGTTTAGAAATGTGAAGACTTGCTACAAACAATATTAGTTGTTTCGCCCAAGCTCTCGGTCTATTATACACAGGGTCGGATCCAGGATTTTCTGAGGGGGGTCCACCAATAACTACCAGTACAGTTGAATTGAATTGGAATTTTTTAAAATGACTTGAGACATGTGTGGTGTGAATTAGGAAAAGTTCTGGAAAAGCTAAGTGTCTGTTCTCGGTGAATCTTTTCTTTCAACTTTTAGGTAATTGACTTAAATTATCGAGTTTGCAAAACTTCCCTTTATTTTAAGGCCAAACGGAAACATGCAGCAGAAATTTCCGGAAGTGTTACTATTTTCACTACTACCTTCTCATTTTAGGTAGTGTATATTTACAACGAAAGGGGTGCACGTGCACCTTTCACCCCCCTAAATCCGATCCTGGTTGTACAGTATAGGTTTTATCGTCTATCATTAAAAGTTCTAATTGTTACAGATTTCACTTTATTTTTTTATTTTTTTTTACAGTTTGCCCGCCAATTATCAACAGTCATACTCTTGGTGAATACTATTAGATTTTTCTTGGACAAAAAATGACAGCAATGAAATGGTTAGATAGGAAACGAAAGAGAAAACGAAGAGCAATTACACAATTAATTTTATGCAGAATTATTGGTCTACCACCAAGTTCGCATAACGCAAGCCAAGATCAAATTCTCAACCCTATGCTCCATTGGTGACAGATCAATCACAACTAGATGCTCTGTGATGTCACCGGTTTGCTGCTTCCATTCTCAGCAAAGAACAAGGAGAGAACAGGGAGCAGATAATAAATCTGGCGTATGAAAGCCAAATGATGATAGGTAAACAAGAACATCGACGGCGTAGTCGGGGATTGGTAGTAGGTACGATATTCGTACACATCAACTCTTATTATTCAATTCTCCCTTCCTCTTTAGCTCCTCTCGTTTACTTCACCTGTTATCTTTGTCCCTTTTCCAATCGTAAAAGCGTGTTCCTAAGTCATACAAACGCCAGTTAAAAATGACTGCACCATAAAGTCACGTTGAAAGCGAATTTTTAAACTTTAGATTGAACTTTACATAAATGTGAATTAGTATTTATGAATTAAACTTATGGTGACTTTCAACAGTTGCTCATTTATTAGGATTACTCTAGTGGACCTTATAAGATTGCCAATTTTGAAAGCAATATTAAAAAAAAAACTTGAATATAAAAAATACTATTCATCTTAAAGAGGAGTTAAACCTAGATAATCGCTTGAGCATTGATTAATAAACATTATATATATATATACAATCTTATTGATATCTGAAAGTTGTACCATGATTCTTATCTAGATTTCAACAGAGCTTTTGACTAGATGAAACATTTCAGCATTATATTCTTAGCATAATCACATATCATAACAATTACCAAAAAACTTGTTCCCTTGATGAGAAAACATGGATATAATTTCTGTAGCTTGATATAAAAGTTGTTAAACAGCTTTCGTGTTAGTTTCTTTTCCACGTGACCTCTTTTATAACATTTACCGGAACAATAAAAGGAGACAGACCGTTTCAGAGTGGAGTCAGTTCAGAATGATCTCCCGTCTTCTCTGTCCTTGGTTTTTGTGCCATGTGATGCTCACATGTCTGTTCTATCACCTATATCGTTTACATTTCTCTCTCTCTCTCTCTGCTACCTTTGTTTCACCCCTTTAATTACGAATTCATGCAAATGTAGAGTAAAATATTTTTTTAAAAAATTATATTATGCCACAGCACGCGTGGCTTTTTATAAAAATTGCTTCCAGTGAGGAATTTAAAAGTCAGTTTGATATAGAAACGCTTAGTTATTTATAACCTATTTGTTTTTGACTTATATCTAACTTATAACACCTACTTTCTGTAAAACTGAAGTGTCCCTTCATGGACGAGTGGTTAACGCGCATACTTTCTGTGAGTAGACCTGGGTTCGATTCTTGGTAAGGCGAGGGTGTTTGTTTGGAATATAAAGCTGAGTATTATATAGGATTCCATTAAAACCAGTGTTTTGTCCTGGGAGGAAGAATTTCTACCCTCACCCAGTGGCGGATACAGAAATTGTTTTTGAGGGGGCTAGAGCAAAATAATTTAGAAAAACAGTGGAACTAATTTTTACTGCTCAAATTTGATAGTCAGTGGCGTGCCGTGACTTTTCTCACAGAGGACTAGGTTCGAAGAGAGTGGAGGTCCTGAGTAGTATTGTTGACACCAAATAACACAATTTATATATGTTTCTGTAAACGCTTCTTCTACCAAGCCTCTTTCTTTCAAGAAATGGATAATTTCAGTCACAGTTTTATTTGAAAAATTAAGAGTCTATAAACCTATATTAATTCACTCCGCAAATTGTTAAAATTAAAAAAAAAAAACTCCCGTAAATTGATTTAAGGGTCAAAAACAAGCAATCAGGAAATCGAGATTTCAAGCACTGAAAATTCTTTAAATCTAACAGCTCAAGAAATTGTAACTCACTGAGATCTTGAAATCAAAGTATCAATAATGTCATTGAAGATACGCACATATTTAATTTCTGAATCTGTTGAGTCATATACTTTATTTACGTCTTTTATTAGAAGGTTCCCGTTGTCATCCAATTCTACTTTTCTATGTCTTCAAAATCGTTTCTTGCATTTCTAAGTTGAGATACCATCTTTTGTACTTTTTGGATGCAATATTTCACATCCAAGGTTTTACTTTAAAGAATGTTGAATAGTATATCCGTGCGGAGAAATGCAAAATCGAAATCCTTCAATGATAACTCACACATTTTTTCTTTTTTTCTTTTTTGTAGTCATGACAGCTTCGGTGTCGCAATTATCTGAATCTTCTACAATGTTCTCAGAACACCGTAAGAGTTCTATTTGATTTTCATTTACTGCATTCACAATTTTGGAATTGTAATTCCATCTTATAGTGGCAACCGTTGGAAATCGCTTAGTTACTTCTGATTCAGCAAGCGCGTTACAGCGTTTCGATGAATATGAAAAAAAAAATTGGAATACCACTTATTCTAAAAAATATTTTACATTCCTTGATGTGATTAACAGATGTGGAACAACGAGATTGAGTCTATGATGATAGCAGTGTATGGTGAGTGCACTCAAACACCTTTCCACAAAAGATTGTAAACTGTTCAAATGTCCAGAAAATGTGGCAGCTCCATCCATAGCCTAGTGCTACAAGCTTTTGCTTACAATTAAAATGAGAGAGAATTTGGAAAGCATGCTCACTTAGAGCAGTCGCAGTGCAACCACTAGTAACATCTGCAAAACAAATAAATCTTTCATGAATTGCCGTCTTTCACGTACCGATTGAATGTTGAGAGATCTTTGCAATGTCCGTAGTTTTGTCCAACATTATTGCTGTAAGAAGTGTATTGTTTACTTCTGACTTAATTTTATCCAGAATTACTCACCAACACATTTAATAATATAATTCTGAATTCTGTTTGACGTTCCTTTAAACACTCTCATGCTGTGAAGATGACAAGTCAACATGGGCGCCCGAACGAGAGAGCAGGGTGGGGCCCGGACCTTCCTCTGGCTCACGAAAATGTATACGTAATATAGCAAACCACGTATATTAAATACCAGAAATACCAGACGCAACATGGCAACCATGGAGATGGGCCCCTCCCTAGAAAATTTTCTTCAGGCGCCCCTGCAAGTCCATTTAGTGTCGTACTTAGAAAGTAACTGAATTACTTCAATATAATTTCCCTAATTGACAGAATCTTCCTGTTTGTTATGACTTCTAAATGATAGCTCTTGTTTAGCCATAAAACAAGAGGAATAAATCAATCGGTTCATTAGTTCTCGGTTTGAATCAACTTCTGCATTGCTTGCTCAATTTAAAAATCAATTATGGTTTCCCGAAAGTTTTTAATTTAGTTATTGTGGACAAGTGTGAATAACATTTTTCTTGGCGCAACTTGGGTTTGTGAAAATTGTTCATGTCACAAAAGCCATCATTATTCCACACGTCCTTTTCTATGTGGAACAGAATACAAGGCCAGCAATACAGTTTGTTTCTTGTCTTACATGCAGTTAACTATTTTGAAGAAGCAAAATAGTCCGTTTTGATATTATGTATATAATCTTTCATTTTGTCTAAATGGAAATGCTTGGAGTTGTTCTACCACTGGTTATTATTTGTTGCATTTCTTGAAAATCAAGGAATCCAATGGTCCAGAATACAAGACTGAAACCACCGATCCCCACCCCTACTGTCCCCTATACCAATTGAAGTAATATCACTGCTTGCGCCATCGCTTTGCTGCAAGGGACTCGATTTCTCAGACGAGTCCCCTTCCATACTTTATTCTTCGAGTCATTTGCAAAATATATTGATAATATAAAAAGTTCACACTTCACTAGATTTCTTGAAGTGTCAAGATTAATACTGTAAATTTAATTGCGTTAAAACTATTAACTGTAGAAAGCAAACGAGCATTAAATTCGCTTACGACAGAACGCCTGTGCTTAGAGCTTAGACAACATAATATGAGGACTAGCTGACTGGACCCTGTTCCCTTTCCCGAGAAAAGCCGATTAAAACCCGAGCGTGTCCGATCTCCACTTTGCTGTCGCACCCAGCACACGGGCGCTGACTATAGTTGTGTCAGAACAATTGAAATAGTGTTATTTTACGAAAATAGAGAAATACAAACAATGTTTTCGTTTTCTTTGGTATATATTTATCACAAAATACTTTAATTAAAATTCCAGGGGACTAGCCTAGTCCCCTAGTCCCCTTGACGGCACGCCGCTGATAGTAATATATAATAGATTTGCATATAATTAAAAATAGGTTACTTCATGGAGCCAAAGAAGTGGCGTTACCTGATATTCTACCTCATCTATTTAAAAGGTTTATTTTATTAACTAGGAAGAGTCCAGAGAAATCGAAATAATTGTTATTTGACTACCCAACAAAGAATCGGGAAGGGAATTTCTTCAAATGTCTTTTGCATGGGAGTTTCGGATATTAGAATATGGCCCTCCTAGTACAGAACGAAAGTTCGCATAATTACTCGATGTACTTCAAGACATTAGTACAAAACTTCTTCAGTTAGCATCATCATACAAAAGTTCTTCACTGGTACTCTGAGCTGTCTATTTACATCTCAATTCGCGATTTGGCTGTTAAGTCCATTGGCATTCGTAATTGAAAAGATCAGCAGTTAATATCTCGAGCCAAACACAAGAGGAAGCTTCGATCATCCATTAGTGATGAGCGTAAGAGTCTTGGTCTTGCAGTTTTCGCAAGAGTCTTGCATGCAAGATCAAGACCAAGGCCAAGACCAGGAATCCCGATGCAAGACCAAGACCAAGACCAAGGGGTGCAAGACCAAGACCAAGACTCTTGCGCAAGAGTCTTGCACAAGTACCGGTACTACTTGAATTCTTTTATAGAATGTAAAAAAGGGAAAAATAATGACATCTTTCACTTGAAGTTCTTGGCTTCAGTAAAAATACCGCTGGAGTGAATGTTTCCAGTAGTTTATGGAATCCGTGTGAGTTGATCTTCCTCTCTGGCATATAACTACAGTATATCGTTTTGTGAATCGGTTGTTCGAGTTTCTGTAGTTATTACTCGTTTTCAGGCCCTACAGATGTCATTGTAATCAAAGCTTGTTGCACACAAAGAAATGTGTCTTTTGGTGCTGCGTTTTTAAACAATGAGCATTACTCATCGGGAAATCAGACACTATTCTAAAGGTGTGTGTTATCTGGAGTAAACTTAAACTTTTGACCTTCGAGCTGGTAAAGTTTGTCGGTTCGTCCTGGGATAAATATAGCAAAAAAGGGATTTGATTTTCACCCTTCAGTTGCTTTACCTCAGATAGTCTGCTGACGAAACGCCACAAACGTCCATAAGAAGAAATTGGCAAAGTAAAAAACCCAAGTAGCGAGCGGAAAAGAGTAACTTTCATGCGTATTTCGAAGTTGTTGCGGAAAGTGGGGATCATCCGTATGGGTTATACGAAACATACAAAAAAAAAAAAAAAACGAAGCAAAGTGGCAATAAAAATGAAAAACAGAAACACTTTAGGCCTGAAAAAACATCATTTATCAGTGCATAAGAACGAAGCGCAGGAATATTTCGAAGTATTTCACAGCAAACTCGAAATATTGCAGATTTCTTTAAACTCTGTTTGATAATAATCAACATTATTTTAATTTTTCTCTCTTTTTTAGCCAATATTGCTAAACATATCATTATTATCATCATCATCATAGCTATTCTGCCATTATTGGCAGATCACTTGCTGCAACTAAGAAGCTTCTATGTACGGTGATCCTCAGCTAGGCTCTTCGTCTTACATAGCACTTTTCTGTTTTAATACCTTCCTTCAACTAGAATCCTCTTCGCCTTTCCCTCTCTTTCCTTCCACCATACCCTCTAGCACTTCTCTCACAACACAGTTCCTCCTCAGCCAATGTCCCAATAGTTCCTCTTCCTTCTCTTAATTACATCTAAAATTCTTGTTTTCTCCCCTACTGCTACTATTTCTAACATCTGCCCGTTCGTTTTCAATTCAACCCTGCTAATTCTCTCCTTTTGTCTCAACGCCCACGTTTCGAAAACCTTCAATTTTTTCGTCGATTTTGTGTGATGTCCATGTTTCCGCCCCATAGAGTACATATTTGGAATCAGTAAAACAAAATCGCAATATTTAATTGGAAGTTTGTTCAATACAAAGAAGAGCTAATCGAGGTTGAAAACAAAAGAAATCTGGGTGTAAAAATAATTTTGCAATTCATGTTATTTCAGTAATGTGTGCGGTCTTGATTTTCTTTCATGCGTCTCAGGAGTAGCCTCTCCAGTTTGGGAACCAGTGGAGTGTTGGATCTGTTAAAAAAAAAATAGAACAAGATTACGAAACGTTGTGACTTATCTTATAAGTAGTGAAGCGTGGGCACCCATTGAAAATAAATAAATAAATAAATAAATGAAGGTCATCGCCTACATTGTACACTATCATCATACTTACACGAAGGTAAACTGTATATTACATTTAGAAACATACATTGTATTTCCGTTACTATTGGCGCATTGTAAAATTTATTATCCCTTATATCCAGAGTAAAATTTTCCTATGAAAAGCATAAAATTTCTTAAAAGCAAGACTCTTGCAAGCAAGACCAAGACCAAGGCCGGGTGTGCAAGACGAAGACCAAGACTGGGTGTGCAAGACTAAGACCAAGATCAAGACCACCCGAGTCTTGGTCTTGGTCTTGCATTTGCTCGTCACTATCATCCATTTCCGTAATTCAGATAAAAACTTATCACTTCAGCAAAATGTCCACAATTTTTAGTATGAATGACTTCAAATTCCTCTTGCTCTGATATTTGGGGCGGGGGGCTTCAGCCTCAAAGCCCCCTTTAAATCCGCTACTGCCTCCACCCAAAGTGCTGGCATTTCCACCTTCAATTTTGAACATATAAGTGTTCCATGCAGGTGTTGATGATGAATATGGTCTCCCCCGTAGAGCTTTAGGTTTCCCTCCAAAATCGAAAAGACTACATAAAGTACTGTTTTAAATAGTAAGTCAGCCTCTTTTTCTATAGCCTCAATGCTGAAAAATGGAACGTTAAACTCTAATCAACTAGTATATTAAACGAAAATTTGAGAACATTTCATTGTTTGAAAATGAACACTGTACAATGTATGCAATACTATATAGTTCCATCCAGGAGACCTTGTAATTAGATGCCTCTTTCACCTAACGGAATGAAAATGTCCCTATTCTCATCGAGTATTAGTGCATACTCTAACTTATTGCATAAAGTGTGAGCTCGTAAGGTATTGAAATATAATCACAAACTCTTCTTTTCGCCCCGTATCATTAGACGCGTAGATTCAGTAAAGTGCTTCTTAAACTAGTGACGTGCCCATTAGGTGGCATGAGGAGTCAGTCAGAGTGGTAGGACATTGACTACTGAAATAGTGTGGTCCACAATCTAAAAGAGATGATGGAACATAATTATTCAATGAGAACTTTTCCTCGGCTGTATAATTAACATGGATAAGAGCTGGTTCGATTCCCAGTGGGATCTCATGTTAAGCTGTATAGGTTCATATGCCACATTGCCTCATCGCTTGCCAACCAACCAAAAACAACTATTACGATGCATCATTTGAAATCGAAGTCTGGACCATATGCATCAAAGAGACATATTGTATTAAACAACAGAAGGCATGAAGTAAGCAACTTTTACATGCAGAAGCCTTAGGTTAAAAAATAATGAGAATCTCTGGTGTAGTAAGAATGATTTATTTGTTTCTTTAAAATTTAAAAAGTTCGAGATGAGAAGACAATGAACTATCAGAATGCGAAACTATTTTTCTTGTATGATTTACTAATTTATTTCACATCTTCTCACTGACGGAAGACAATTAAAATTAATTTTACTGAGTGACTGTGGATTATTGGTTAGCATTCTTGCTTTGTAATCGAGATATTTCTGGTTTGAACCCGGTATCCGGCCGTCGACATGGAAAATTTCCCCATTTTTCCCCTTAAGTGTAATGCCATCAAGCGAATGGTACCCATTAACATTAGTTGTTTCCCTCAAGCTTTAGACTCGTTTGCAAATTGCCTGCAAGCCGGCGACATATGTATGGCGTCAGGTAAGGAGCAGCGCACCTGGTGACAATTATTAGCCTGACTATGAACTATTGAGATTTAATATGACTGGAAGACTGAGGGTCTTGCTTTTTTAGAATATCTAAATATTCTCGCTTGGATGTTTATATAACATGTAACTCCTAGATGTTTTGTAGTTTTTATATTAGTGTGACTCATATAAGATATGCTTTTGCTTTATAATAAGAATAGACACTGGCTGCCTCCCTTTCACTATCATTGTTTTTGTTCTCTACGATTGTTCATGATTCTACAGTAGTCACAGGAGCTCAATGATAGAGCACTCACGTTTGGTGTTAAGGGTCCCTGCTTAGATTACTGGGCATGTGAATTTGTGATGGACTACATTATGTGCGTGGATTTTCTCGGTACTCTCCCGTTTCCTCCCACATTATCAATCCATCTTTTCTTCTTTTAATAATTATATTTTGATTAGTCATGCGTCTCCTTAAGCCTAAACGTTAAACTAAAGATGGAATGTTAAACTAAAGATTCATCTAATTTTTCTAACGATTCCAGCGTAAAATGCTTCGCAGGCGTTTGTTTTGATAGCTATTTCACCGATATATTGCATTTCTCTGCCAGCATTCATAGCAGAAACGTTAGTGTCGTGAGCGGTGTTAACACAACCAGAGAAACAATCATGCAACGTGTTTTTAATACTGTATCAGTGAGAGACGGTTTTACTACAGAAAGTCTTTTCCAATCTCCATCCGCTTGTATATGCATGCCTGGGCGGCTACCTTTCGTCAGAAGGAAATGTAGTCTGGTAACAAAGTAACAGACTAATAAACTGCTGTTTATCCATATGCACGTGCGCTGCCAACAGACCACACCAAATTGTCCACTATTATCTTCGGTACTCGAGGCATAGCCTTTATCGGAGGCGTATGTTTATAAGGCTTCCACGTAACACTGTTTCGCTAGAATGGTACATCCTGATTCTGGTCGTTTGCAGTTAGTTACATTAAAAAAAAAAGAAGACGAAGTTGAATACTCAAGCTAAAGCCGCTAAAGCTTACATAGATCATGCAAGCGTCAGTAATAATTAATGAGTGCATTTGTTTGTCAAAAATATAAAGTACACTATATATATATATCTATATATATATATATATATATATATATATATATATATATATATATATATATATATATATATAGATAGATAGATAGATAGATATATAGATATAGATATAGATATAAATATATAGAGGTGTGGCAATTAAATAACGAGACTGGTGTCATAAATGTGATGTATTGCAAAGAAAGTTACAATTAACTGTTTTCCCCTTCAATATACTCCCCTCCCCTATCTGTACACCACTGCATACATGCCTTCCATTGTTCAAAACAATGCTGTAGGTCATCAGATGTCACTGTTCAACAACTCGGCCGTTTTTCGTTTTATCTCTTCCACAGACTGAAAATGTGTTCCCTTCAATGCACTTTTCACTTTTGGGAATATATAAAAGTCACAGGGAGCCAGCTCTGGGGAATAAGGAGGATGGTCGAGCACAGGAATGCGCTTGGCTGCTAGGCTAAAAACTGCTTCACAGATAGGGCATTATGGGCAGGCGCATTGTCTTGGTGGAGGATTCATGCATCGTTCTTCCACAAATCCGGTCTCTTCTTCCTTATTCTTTCCCTCAGCTTGATTAGGACTTCTTTGTAGTAGGTCTGATTCACCGTTTGACCCTGAGGCACCCATTCAGTCATGATGATACCCCTGATATCGAAAAAAAAAAACTATGAGCATTGCCTTCACTTTCGACTTGTTCATTCGTGTTTTTTTCATTCTTGGCGATGTGGGAATCTTCCAGCGCATGGATTGACGCTTAGTCTCGGGGTCATACTGAAAAATTCATCTTTCATCACATATGATGACACGTGTCAGCAAGTCTGGTTCTGCTTTGAGTCGTTCTATGACGTCACAGCAAGCAGTCTTTCGAATGTCCTTTTGTTCCTGAGAGAGGTTTTTCGGGACAATTTTTGCACAATCTTTTGTCATGTTTAAATTGTCATGCAAAATTTGTCTTACTTCTCTTTGTTAATGTTCATCATGTCTGCGATCATCCGAATGCTCAGACATCTGTCTTTCCGCACAAGTTCATTAATTTTTTGAACATTTTCGTCCGTTCTTGAACTCAAAGGGCGGCCGGGTCGTTCTTCATCTTCAACCTCCTCCCTACCTTCTGAAAATCGTTTGTGCCATTCGAAAACTCGCGCACGTGACATAGCATTATCACCATACACCTCTTTTAACATTGCACAACATTCCATCGGTGTTTTGTTTAATTTCACCAGAAATTTGATGTTAATGCGCTGCTCAACTTTACTGTTCATCATGATTTCGGCACTTACAGAACACTGTCCATGCAAGCCTGCAAATAAAAGAAAAGCTTTCAGAATCATGAAACAAACAGTGGCTGCTCATGAAGGTTCAAGATCAGCAACACATCATTAGCTACCCCCCCCCGTGATCCTGCGCGACAGGAGGTGGGCAGTCTCGTTATTTAATTGCCACACCTCTTATATACATGTATATAAAAGTTCCTCTTCAAGCATAACATGTTCCCTCTTCCAACAATATAACTACGTTGAAATCTACAGAAAATTCTATTAATGGAGCAGAACGTTCAAATTAACCACTCCAAATTTCAAAATGGCTTTGATTTTCAATATGACTCAAACTTACAACAACGCTTATTATATAACGTAATTCTGGACTGATTTAAAAGATATTCCTATTGAATATAATGTTTTTAGCAGTGTTTTGGTCAGATCCATAGTTATAGATTTTCGTGAATCAAAATGATCACTATTTCTTCAAGATGGCAGATATTCCAGACATAGAAAAACAAACGGTTACTGTCTAACAGAATTCAAATACTGAACCCATTACAAACATCTTCGAATCGAATACTACGTTCTTATCACTATAAATGTGGAATTCATTCAAATAGAAGAGTTTTTTTTCAAGAAGGTGGACATTATTTGTAAGATGAAAAACATGGCTGTCGCAGCGGAGAGCCAGAGGAAGAGTTTTCCCTCACTCCGGCAAGATTAATAATTTACATAATAATTCCATGCTTTTTATTAGTGGACCCTTATGTTGTGCTACGTATAATTATAATGTATTCATTTCTCAAACCCAGGACGGTACGTGTCTCGTCTGTTCCTCCCCCTCAAATGACGCCCTTGTACTACAATCATGAACGTTTAGGGATAATACTCCTTTTGATCCTCTCATTACGAAAGTCAACTTGAGCCTTTACAGTTTATCAGTGTCTGCACTACTTCCAAGTTTAAAAATTGGCTGTTTGTGATTCACAAATCAAGGCAATACTGTTGTCAAAGGAAATGGAAGAGCAATCGGTATGACAGAAGATCCATCGGCACTTACAAGAGACATCACTCAATTGTCCGGCTCCGATTTCAATGAAATTTTTCTAGCTGATAGAGGACATATATGTATTATTTGTGATGGCAGAAATTTTTGCCATGGTACATGTTTTCTATTTTTTATAATTTTTAAGTCATGGTGTGGTTATTAGAGTTTACTGCAGAAGTCCCTTACTAACCTTTGTAAACGGAGCGTTAATGAAAGAACAACCATGTAGATACATATAAGGCCTAGGGGGAAGTTGTATGGTAGGTATGACCTTGACGGCAGCCATCTTGAAATCCGCCATTTTGAATTAAGGTCAAGTTTTTAAAATGGGAATAGGGTAATATGATACATAATTCCGGGCTAGAATTTAATCAGGAAGAAAATGGTAAAGCTAGTTTTGAGATACACTCATTTGGGGAAATGTTACAGGCATTTAATTGTTCACTTACTACGTGCGGAAGTCCCTTACCTCCGCTTCTAACCCGCGTATTAATGATAATAAGTGGAGAAAAACTTAGGTAATACATATTATGCCTAGAAGGAAGTGATACGGTAAGGATATCCTTTACGGCAGCCATCTTGAATTAAAGTGAAGTTTGAAAAATGAAAACCATAGCATGTGACATCTCATTTTAATAGCAAATTTTCCCCAAAAGCCAGTGATATGCTTATTTTTGTTCTATAATTAACCAGTGTGAATTTAGGACTGCTTCTAATGAGCATCAACCGTCCATTATTCGATCTTTCAAATTGGCAACACTCCTAATTGTCACCGCATCTTTTAAGATTCCAACTGGCACTTTGCAATTGTTGCCATGGCTCATGTTTTCTAAATTTATTACATTTTTTTAAGAGTTGTGATTTGCCAGTTCATGAATAGTGTTGGGATAAGCATCCAGCAATCTTTCTGAATTTTGAAGACTTGCCATGTAATTATTTATTTCCTATACCTGCCTTTCAAAAACTCGTTTACTGACATGAATCATCACACAACGAAACAACTCCAACTTTGCATTCAGGTAATACCGAAGACGTAGCTTGTGTAGTAGATGAGACGAAAAATCAAATGAAAATTCACTTCAAAAAGGAAAGCAAAATATGATTGTTGTGTAAATCAAGGGTCTTTTGTTTTGTTTTATATTTATTTCTTTATTGTACATTTATTTATTTATTTATTTATTTATTTTCTATGGCAATTTTTTAGCTAGTCAGACTAAAAGTCATTCGTTTTCTAGCGATTGTTGTCGATGGTTCATGATTGTAAAATTTATAATCAGTATTGATCGGACACACAATTAAGTTACACCTCTTTATAAACAAGTTACCTGTTTTCATATTATGTTCATGGAACAAACAATGTTGTGGGAACAATTATATAATATCCATTTGATATTTTCTAGCATTACTGCTGTTTCTTTAATGTTGTATTTATTAAAAATATTTTTATTGTTTGTCGCTTGCGACATGTAGGCTACATTTCCTGATAATTTTGTATTCGTATAACACCAATTTGTTAAAATTTCACTTGTATTCCATTACGTCAAATAGGTCCATAAGTTCTTCATGTATTCTCGTTTAAAATAAATAATTACATTGCAAGTCTTCAAAATTCAGAAAGATTGCTGGATGCTTATCCCAACACTTTTCATGAACTGACAAATCGCAACTCTTAAAAAAATGTAATAAATTTAGAAAACATGAGCCATGGCAACAATTGCAGAGTGCCAGTTGGAATTTTAAAACATGAGGTGAAAAATAGGAGTGTTGCCAATTTGAAAGATCGAATAATGGACGGTTGATGCTCATTAGAAGCAGTCCTAAATTCACACTGGTTAATTATAGAACAAAAATAAGCATATCACTGGCTTTTGGGGAAAATTTGCTATTAAAATGAGATGTCACATGCTATGGTTTTCATTTTTCAAACTTCACTTTAATTCAAGATGGCTGCCGTAAAGGATATCCTTACCGTATCACTTCCTTCTAGGCATAATATGTATTACCTAAGTTTTTCTCCACTTATTATCATTAATACGCGGGTTAGAAGCGGAGGTAAGGGACTTCCGCATGTAGTAAGTGAACAATTAAATGCCTGTAACATTTCCCCAAATGAGTGTATCTCAAAACTAGCTTTACCATTTTCTTCCTGATTAAATTCTAGCCCGGAATTATGTATCATATTACCCTATTCCCATTTTAAAAACTTGACCTTAATTCAAAATGGCGGATTTCAAGATGGCTGCCGTCAAGGTCATACCTACCATACAACTTCCCCCTAGGCCTTATATGTATCTACATGGTTGTTCTTTCATTAACGCTCCGTTTACAAAGGTTAGTAAGGGACTTCTGCAGCAATCTCTAATTACCACATCATAACTCTTAAAAATTATAAAAAATAGAAAACATGCACCATGGCAAAAATTTCTGTCATCATTATGTCCTCTATCAGCTAGAAAAATTTCATTGAAATCGGAGCCGGACAATTGGGTGATGTCCCTTGTTAGAAAGTGGATGGTAGCAGGTCCTGAGACCAGTCGCTTAGTTGCACAGTATCCAAACGGATCTACGAAACATACTAGATATCACGGAAAGATAGCACGAGGTCAAAAGATGTGTTTTGGGAAATGCTGGAAAACCTTTTCAGACTTCAGACTATTACAAATATGATCAATCCCTTTGTGGACGAGAGTGGCAACCTGTTTACATTTGACAGAAAAGATATACAAGTACACTCTTCTCCTGGACCACACCATACTAATAATACTTTGCCGGGAAATGGATTGAAGTCATTCTAGGGTCCCTCAGACAACTATATGCATGTTCCTCTTGTCATTTTGCCGTACCCTTATGTTCCATTCGAACATTCTGCTGAATTGGAAGAGTTGCTTTTTCACTTAACATAGAACACCTTACTGGTGTGGAGTCCAAACAGCTAACGATCATTTTAGATTGAAAACCACCTAACTCCAATAACTTTCCTTTCTTTCTATTTTTTTTTCCGGAACTTTACCCATAATGGAGTTGATCTATGACTCCAGATCGATCGACAAATCACATCGGACTGAACTAAATGAGGTAATTGCGACACATATTCTCCTAACAGTAACATCCATCGTTCTAATTCCGTCCCTTTTATTCTTTCCTAAATTCATTGGTCATCATTCCCATCTTTATTTTCCCTTCTCTTTTACACTTCGTATTTCTACTACCACATTTCATATGTCCCTTACCTAAGTAACAAAAACTAATTTGTTTGTTTTCCCTCAACTTCTGTACAGTTTAGACAGTTTCTTTTGTCACTGGATAAGTTTTCTTTTTATCATAATAACTTTTCTAACAGTACACTACTTTTTCATCATCTCATATTCCTCTTTCCCTTTCCCTTAAGTTTCGGTGCAAATTGTGCCAACAAGAGTCATGTAACACAATTCTCATCCTTTTATCCTTCGCAAAACTTTGTCTATTGTATAGATTAGTCGTTTCTTACAGGACGATGTATGAAATAGGCGATTTTACAATCAGAAGTAGGGGAAGGAGAACAGAAGAGGAGAGTCAGTGGCGGATTTAGAAGGTAAAAACTGGGGTGCCAGCCAGAACCCAGACTATGATACATATATCATGAGAGCTTACATTATTTTTGTTACTGAAAAAAACTGGAGGCCTAGCCTCCCTGATTCAGGGTTAGATCCACCATTGAGGAAAGTAGAAGAAAGTAGGATCGAGGAATGAAATAAGTGTTGGTTGGTAGTGTACGACTATTAGTATTGCCCATGAGGGAGGGGGGAGAAATTGCTCGCCTCGTCTATTTTTAGGGACGAGAAGATGAGAAACACATTTTAAAATTCGAGACGAGACAAGACGAGAAATTTCAAAAGTCTCTTAGACATCACTAGTTCACCCAAATCTTAGAACTCAAACTTCCTTTTAGTGTGTTATATGACTCATAGTATAGAAGCTGTAAATAGGTGAAATGATTGTACGAACACAACGAAGAACATTTATCAACATTTAAAGATACACAATATATCCCAAAAATAAATATAGTTCTAATGTTGTTGTATTACATCCTTCGTGAACCCGTCGTTACGCGGAAGGGTTCTAGTAACTTTTAGATGAATTAAGAAAAATAACAAAGCATAATATTGTACATAAATTTACAGAAAGAAATGAGAAAATGTCTTTCAAGAATCGGTACGAGACGAGAAATAATTCTTCAAGAGTCGGGACAAGACTATATTTCTAGAAAATTTACGAGACGAGAAAACCTTATGTCTCGTCTCATGTGCAACACTAACAATTAGTCATGAATCTACAAGAAACGTAATCTGCAGAACCATAGACTACGTCTTATTTGTCTGTTACAATTTTTTAAAAAATCAATGTTAAGGTTTCTGTCATCTCCTTGTTGTCTCTATATAGTTTACTAAGAATCTGAGCATGATCCTCCAAAGTCACAGAACATCCAGTCAGAAATAATTCATACCAGGCACGCAACCAGAAGGGGATAGGGGGACCTGGCCACCCTAAATTTTTTGTGGCTCCTTCAGACCTCAACACAGAATGCTATTATTAATACCAAAAAAAAAAAAAAAAAAAACACACACACACATACACACACACACACACAATTTAGATATATCTATATTGTGGAATAGAATTTTTATGACTTGGCCTTCTAACACTTTCATGCCGCCCTTCCCCCCCAAATCTCTGTGGCTGTTTTCGGGCCTGACTCATACAACTATTTCGTCTTAGTGGGTATTAAGAAGTGTTAATGAGAAACAACAACAAACTCTACGGAACACAACGATTTGAGGACAACAAACACGAAATTGCTCATATACTGTACGGTTGAAAGACTGAAGAATGTCAAGAGGAAAACGAAACAAAATTTAGATCTCTTTAAACCTTCACAGTGTTTGCTAACATTCGTTTTATGATATAGCCTAAAACTTTCTTTGGGTTTCTAACATTGTGTTTATTTATATTGTAAATACTCCAACGGTCCTTTCACTAGCATTACTGTGTTAACAACTTCACGAGAATACTCACATGTTGATAGATTCTGTAAAATGTGCATCATAATATGGTTTATTTTTTCTTGTCAAACTTTTACACATTTTTAATGATCTTGCTATTTTGTTTGATTTACATTCTCTTAACAATAGCGTCATTTCAGGTTTTGTTAGGGAAGAGAGGAGATGGTGATAAGAGTTTCACATTTTTTTTTGTTAGTATATTAGTATACAATTTATTAAAAACATTATGTGTCTAAAACGTATTGCGGGGGGGGGGGAGCAATTGCTTATTACTTGACTATCATTATTAACAAACTACGTCAGAAAGGAAATGATTCGATGGGAATTATTTTCTTTCTGACGTAGTTTGTTAATATACATTTAATATATAATTTAATATATATTATATTATTTAATATATATTTAAAAAAGAATATTTACTTAGCCATCAATAGTGAACGCTCTCAGTGAATCTGTAAATATGGAAAGAAATGGGTCGTCGTTATGTGATACAATACTGGCATTTGAAAGATGTCAGTCCGGAGTGTACTCCTTTGTTTACAACAGTAAAATGTTGGGTGTCAGAGTTTCAACGAGGCCGTACGAGCTGCAAAGGCGAACATCGTAGTGATCGTTCAAATCAGGTGACAATGCCAAATATGGTGAAGAAAATCCACGAAATGGTATAGGATGACCCTCGACTGAAAGTGCGCGAGCTAGTAGACATACAGTATGTCACAATTATATTCGTACACATGGTGATCATAAAGAAAAAGAGAGATGCACCTAAACAAATGAAGGACATTTATTTCTGCTTGAACATAAATACTTCTGAAAGACTTGTTTGTTATTACAGATACAAAGAAACAATCTACAAATCGATATAATATAAAATGCGTATGTAACTAAATTAAGATATGCAATATTTCGCCACATTGTTATTCGTACAGTTAGATATAAACATTAACGTAAGAAACAATTTTATGAAAGAACAAAATAACTAATACTTTGTAGCGTAGCCTTTGGCTATAATAACTGCCATACATCGCTGCTGTATAGAATAGACAAAAGTAGTACACGTGGCAGGGCTGATATTGGTCCCATTCTTCCGTCACCACCCGTTTTAAGTCTTCTTTTGACTTAACGTTTTTATTGTGAACCCTAGGTTTCATATAAACCCATAAGTGTTTAATAGGGTTAAGGTAAGCGGATTGGTGAGGAGTGTGCAATTGTTTGCTTACATTCCAAATTAATCAGTCCCTATTTATACCTGCCGTATATTTGGGATCGTGATCATGTTGGAACATAAAAGTTGGTAGCATGCCCAATTTTTCCTGCACTTTGCTTAATATTCTTCCTCAAAATGTCAAGGTACATAACCTTGTCCATTGTACCATCAATAAACTAAATTTTAGCATCCCGTTTTACCGATATGCACCCCCAAAACATAATAGAACTATCTCCATGTTTTACGTGGGTATGGTATTGACAATATTGTTGTCCAAATCGGGTTTTCGCAGTACCCTGTGGGCCCCATCAGACCCAAAGAGATTAATTTTAGTCTCATCTGACCAAAAGACATTGTTCCAAAATTTCTGACTCTTGTTAACATGTTCTTTTGCAAACTGAAGTCGTAACTTAGGATTCTTACGACTTATAAATGGCCTCTTCCGAGATATTCGACCATGATAACCGTATTTGTATAGCACTCAACGAATCTTCTCAGTGCTTACTTTGTCCCCTGTAGCACATTCTATTTTCTTTTGGACTTTTGGAGTACTTAGTCAGGGATTTGCTTTCACCTGTCTCACAATCACTCTCTCGTCCTTCTCACTTAACTTCTTATTCATCGAATTTCTTGGTTTATTTCTCATTGAACCACTATACTTAAACTTATTTACTACACATTGAACTGTTGTGTGCCGTTTTACTATTAATTGTTCTATTTTCTTAACGACCACCCCCGTAATGCTAGCGTTACGATTGTATCTTTTGACTTTCTCTCCTAGCTATTTACTCTTCCCCATTATTGAAGGTTTATTTACCTGTGTACACTGCGATTAACACCAGCAGTTAATATGTCCTTTTCCTGTACGCCACACTAGTTATGCTCGTGTACTAATGCTGTTTTCTTTCCTTTTTAGTATATGAAATGTAAACCTGTGTACAAGTGTACGAATAACAATGTGGCGTAAATTCGGGAGTTCTCATATGTTTTCTTTTCTGCCTTTCTATAGTGTCCTTGTTTTGGTCCCTTTCTGCACTGGGTTTGTCTATAATTGTCCTACCTCACTCCTCCAGCAATCTGTTGTCAATTTTATCACCAGTATGTTTAATACATAGTGGTTTTCTTTCAAATTATTGTGTGTACGAATAAGAATGTGACATACTGTAGTAGGCAACTAAAAAAGAAAACTGTACATCGAATATTGACTGAAAATTTGGAAATAAGAAAGCTGTGCGCGAGTTGGTGCCAAGCGTCTGAGGATGTTTCAATCGAGTGTTTGGCGATGCTTCACAGCAATAAAGCCGAGTTTTTGTATCGATTCATAACCATGGATGAAACATGGGTTCATCACTTCACACCTGATACGAAGAAACAGTGAAAACAACGGACTGAAAGGTGAGAATCAGCTCCAAAGAAGGTGAAGACAGTTCCATTTGCTGTCAAGGTCATATAGAGTCAGTTATTTGGGATGCATATGGGATAGTTTTCATTGATTATCTTCAAAAATGAAAAGAAATCAATGACAAGTATTATACAAACTCGTTGCAGCGTTTGAGTGATGAAATCAAGCAAAAACGGCCGCATTGGGCGAAAAATAAAGTGTTGTTGTACGAAGACAATGCACCAGTTCACACATCCGATGTCACGATGGCAAAAATCAATGAGTTGCACACTCGAATTGCTTCCTCACGCATCCTATTCCCCAGATTTAGTCCTGTCAGATTATTTTCTCTTACTTGAAAAATGTATCGATGGTAAAAGATTTGCCGACAATGAAGGGGTGGAATCTGCGGTTATTGACTATTTTAAGGAGCTCCACGGTTCACACTATAAACAGAGTATCGAAGATATTGAACATCACTGGGAAAAGTGTATGGAGCTTAAAAAAAAAAAAAAAAAAAAAGGACTGTGTTCAGAAATAGAGACAATTTCCTCCAATTATTTTCTTTTGTGTGTTTTCTTTTGTTACGTCAGATACTTTTAGAACTATCCTCATATGCCAAACAATTGACACTGAATTTATATCCACGTGGAGCCAAACAGTAGGAAGAAACGAAGCACCATATATAATGTGTAATTTGATGCAATTTATTGTTAAAAAGTGGCCATTTTTGTTCTAGTTTTGACGTGAAAGGACTGTTCAATCTTTGGAACCAATGACGAGAAAGGATCTGATGACGAATTCAATCTGATGATGAATCAGCTACATAAGTTGACGTGGATATCAATGAAAAAAAAATTAGAAATTTTATGACATAGAACATTATCTATCTTTCATGCACTTTGGATACACTATCACATGTATCAACGGTTGGGAAGAAAGTAGATCTGGTGGCTAGTTTTAAGTACCTAGAAATCATCATTAATGAAATTCTGAAACGCGAACTGGAAATAAAAATAACTGGAAGAATAGGAATGACGAAAGAATCCTTTACGAAGAAGAATATGTGATAGTATCACGTATTCGTTTGTATAGCGTGATATTTTCTTAATATTGAAACCGGAAGTGATAGTAGATTTCTTTCACTTCTGGTTTTAATAAAGAGATTACAGTGAAGATGGAATATATATTCTTGAGAGGTTTAATTGATTGCGGAAAACCACTTCTCGCTATCTATTACCGTTTTGGGGGAAGTAGTTGATTTCTGCCACTTTAGGCGAACTTCAAGTTTGAACAGAGATTTAAGAGAGAAGATGGTAACTTCTGGTAGTATTAGATTGATTTAAAATTAAAAAAAAAAAAACTTCTCGCTATGTCTTATAACTTTTGGTCTCTGTAGATTAATGTTGAAACTGGAAGTTGTATTAGTTTTCTATAACTTCCGCTTTTAGTAAAGAGTTGAAAATAAATTGTATTCTTGGAACACTAAATCGGTTGCATTAAAGACCTTCTCGCTGTCTGCTTACTCCATAGTAGTCAACGTTAAAACCAAAAATGATTGATTTATTCTACTTCTGGTTTGAATATTATTTGCATCAACGGATTCGATTCCTAACGTTTGACATACATGGATGAATAAGTATATATGCACAAGGGCGCCCATGTTATGGTTTCCAAGGGGGACAAGTATAAGCGACATTTCAAATGTAGTCTCAAATTTTGCGGTAACTATTCTAAAATATCTATTGGGTTTTCGATCTTCTGAATCACAATTTCCTCTAAAGGGGGGGGGGGGCAAGCGTCCCACCTTGCCCCCCCCTGATGAGCGCCCTTGTATATACACAATGCCAACACTTGCTTATTCATTCTCCTACCTATTGGTCCTCTCTCCTTTGTTCTATAGCTTTTCTCTCTGCTATTTATCTGGTTATCAAAGCGCTCTTCTATGTCATATATCGATCACGACGCCGAACCTGATGGGTATGCCGCCCTGAAGATTGTTTAGGCTTACATATATGAGCGGCTCGAGCAAACATATTGGCAAGCGATACTACCAGTGAAATTGAATTACGAATGGGTTGTGATCGAACTATAGAATGATATGTAGGTAGTTTAGTTTTGGAAATATACCTAGAGATGGCAGGGGAAGCTTGTTTGGTGTGTATCTTGTATTGCGTTGCATTGCATGGAAATGGTCAACCTTCTTCCGAAAATTAGAAAATGTAATAACATACTGTTATGTTCATCCGCGAGTCATTCATTGACTGATGTATCTGACAAACCTGGATGGGTCTCTCCATAAGTTATACAAAAATCGGTGCCACTGCTTGAAAATGACAGCAATAAGTCGAAAGCTATCACCTTCTAAGTGTGTGGAATAACGTAATGACTGAAACAGAAACACATTATAACAGGTATAATTGTGATCCAGTGCCAATGTACCCTACTAGTTACTTTGACTCGGAACATACACACAAAGACTCAAGAAAAGATTGACGGTTTCGATTTATGTCATAAAATATATGAACTTTTAAGGCCATTAAAAAAATCAGACTTACCTTAAAACAATTATCGTAGTTGTGATAGTACAGTATGACAAAATATCATAAAATGTTGTAACACTTGGCATAAAAACTCAAAAGTTTGTCTTCATGTCTTCACAGGTGGTGGTGTTTGGAAGTGAGTAAGGTGAGAGTCACTCTAGATATGGACCAAAAAGAAATCAGAGTTGTGGTTAAACACCTAGAGAAAAATGGCATGACACTCAAAGAAATTCACGAAGATATAGTCAGCACACTCTGGAGACTTCTCCTTCTATTGCACTGTAAAGGAATGGACTGTCGAATTCAAGCAGGGCACGGAGAGAGCACAGGAGATAATCTTTGCTCGTTACGCCCGAAATCAGCTACCACGAACCTTTGTGTGGAGGACATTCACCATTTGATTATGGAAAACAGATGGATAATTGTTGCAGACATCTTACGGATTAGCGCCGACTCTGTTCACGCATTTGGGGACGAACAAGCTCTCTGCAAGGCGGTTGCCCCACATGCTGACACCAGTTTACAAGTTGAACAGATTTCAAACGAAAAGACAATTTTAGGCCGTTTTCAGAGAAATACAGCAAAATTCATCCAAAAGTTTGTGACTTTTGGCGTGAATGAAATCTAAGTTCATCGCTTTAATACTGAATCAAAGATGCATAGCAACCAATGAACACACGCAGATTCTTGATCTGTCAAGAACTACACGTGTTTGACATCAAGTTATAAGAAAATTACCATCATTAGTGTTTTCGGATAGTGGGAGAATGATAATGATTGACTTCTTACAATTCAAGAGTATTACGCATCGAATAACGTCTATTATAGAAAAGCAATCAAAGAAAGAAGTCGGTGAAGCTTCACGAAGGAGTATTACGTCTCGCGTCATAAAGCACAGGTCACAGTGGCAGCAGAGGCCCTTCGAATTGTTGTCCAACTACCCTACTAATCCCATTTAGAATCATCAGACTTCTATCTATTTCCGCTAACTGAAATCCTACTTATGTGGCCGCTGTTTTTACAATGATAATTAGTTTATTGTCGATGTTTAGTGGCGTTTGAAGGGTCAAAAATCTTCCGTTTTCTACGAAGAGACAGCAAAGCTGAACATCGGCTAAAGAAATGCATTGAATTTGTAAGAGATTATATACAAACATTTTCTCTGTACTTACATCTTGTATATCAGGTCGAGAACCTTTTGAATGATCCTGAAATATCCGAGATCCTTACTTCATGTCATTGTTTTTTGAAAAAAAAAAAATCTTTGTTTTAAAACTTTACACACGACAAATTCTATGACAGAGTATGCATGTTTAAAAAAATACACTCACAAGGTTTTCAAAGTTACGGTTGGTGGTGTGTCACTATAAATCATAACGGGTAGCTTATTGTCTCACTACTATTTAACTTTGACCTACCTCACCTACGTAACCCACGATTTACTGGCCCAGCTACTTATACAGCATACTGTATACTTTTGACTGAAGGAATTCATTAATCCGCATGAAATCAAGAATTCATGCATTCAATATGTTTCAAAAGACTCATGAAATGCATAAAATATTAGAATTATCGGTTGAGAATTGCTGGGTAAATGGGTGTGGAGGATTTCACTTAATTAGGCTTTATTTCATTTATCCCTCATTCCCTCTTGTCTGTCTGGGTTGTCAGTTTTACATAGCGAAGCGTATCAAAGTGCATCAAGTGATTGCAATAAATCTTTCTCTTGATGCGCTTTGTACATTGAAAGTTCGCCCTATCTAAAATACCCTTCATAATTTTCTTCCCTGTAAAGAAGAAACATAAACATGATGGAAATAGCATGGAAGAATGTTGAATATATTTTGATAGGGAAATGACCTAAGGCAACTTAACCGTTTAACCAATCAAGAAAGAAGACAACGGAGAAAAAGGAAAGCTCCGTACAGAAGTTATTATTCATTGTAGGGAGAATCAAAATGAAATTAGTGAGCAGAGGACAGCGATTTTCCCCCTATGTTATTTTCTACTTAAACAGGGAGGGTTTGTTTCGTTATGCCAGACGCGAAGGCGTGTCATTATAGGTGTTCTACCAAAGGATAGACTGAAAGAAGAGAAAATAGCTGAGCTCACGCGAGAGACTGGATTGGAAGAAGACACAAAAGGACAAGAAATAACTTATGGTTGTTGAGGACTTAAACCTTTTCTTATGGTGGCGGCATCTTATTGTACATACAGTGCTGCCGACTATAGATAAATTTACATTGTTTCGAAACGTAAATAAATAAATTAAAAGTGCTAAAATGTAACTAGTATTTATCAATAAAATTTTTTGAAGTCTTCGCCAAGCCAAACAAATTAGTACATAATTAAATTACCAATTAAGCTATAATTTCATAATAGATATTAATATTTTGGCTTGTCACAATCTTTAACAATTTTTATTGATGAACTTGCAGTGACATTTTAGCGCTTTAAAATATATTTTCTACTTTTAAAGCTTTTATTACTATATTCTGCTTTTTTTAGAGCTTTTATTACTATTTTCAAGAATTAGTATTGATAACACTCATAGTGACATTTTAGCACTCTCAAAAAAAAATATTTTCTACTTTTAGAGCTTTCATTACTATTTTCTGCTTTTTTAAGCTTATTATTTATTTTTTTTCAAAAATTTTTAATGATAACACTCGTAGTGTCATTTTTGCGCTTTTAAAATGTTATTTTCTACTTTTAGAGCTTTTATTGCTATTTTTTATTTTTTTTTAGTTTTTTTTATTGTTTTCTGCTTTTTAACAGCTATTTTTTTAAAGTAGGTTAGTTTAATTTTTTAAAAGTTCGTTTTATTTTCCTATTTTTTTGGTATCACCAGTAGTTTAGATACATACCTAACATTTTATAAAATAGTCTACAAAACATGCATGAACAAATATTTTCTTTCAAGTTGACCGTCACGTTACAGTGTTATACGTAAGCATACACACAATAGAAGGTATTAATATTGTCAGCTGTTAAGAAGTTTAACTGTCTAACTCTAAAGTCTATAATCAGATCCGGAAAGAAAATTTACATGCAACCACCGCGAAGTATATTTAAAAAGAAGAAAAATAAAATAAAATAAAATCGGTGAACCTATGTTTATGTCTTCATGAATATATTCACAATATATATAGCCTTTTTTCTTAAGTCTGTAAAAATTAGTGTAACGAGAAACATTAATTGACCTCTGCAAATATAGGACTGTGTAACGAAGCTATAGTTGTTCAATTCTTGTGAATGTATCTTTAATCCTAATTCTCAATTTATTCTTCCACTACAGCTTCTTAATTACAAATTTACCTTTTGAACTGCAAAGAAAAGTACTTAAATTACCTTACTTCTCTTTCACTGACTTAATAACTTCACGTTATACAGTCTTAATAGTCGTCCGTTAGGCAAGTAGGCTAGATCTTCAGTTTAGGCGTAGACAAGACGAGACAAAGCAGTTGAAAGGATTAAGAGGCTTCATCCCGGCGAAATTAAAATGCCGCTAATTTTACAATAATTATGTGGTATCTTCAAGCAGATAAAAGATAATCGAAATGTGGAACAAGAGCGCCCTAGACAATATCATTTTACATGAGATACCGTTATCACGACTCACTTATCTGCTTTCGATTTCGAGCCATTTTGAAAATTGGCATTTATTTCCGCGTTTCTAAACGGCTGAAAACGAAAAACCACTAAGTGACTTGTGATAACGGTACCTCACGTAAAATAATATTGTTTAGGGCGCTCTTGATCCCATTTCAATTATCTTTTATCTATTTGAAGATATCACATAATTACTATAAAAATAGCGGTATTTTAATATCGCCAGGATGAGGCCTCTTAAGTTGGTTGAAGTCTTTACTTGAGTTGTTGATATATTTTGGTCTTATCACTATTTGACTTGCACTATCGATTCCAAAACCTTGTTTGAAGCCTCAGAGGTATAAAATAAGATGGGTTGAGTTGATTTTGAGTTTAACGTCCCTCTCAGCAGCGAGACTATATGAGACGGGACCTACTGATTAGTGGAATTCCAACCACATGAGCTCCCGCCGGGAATTGAATCCGGGTCTCCCACGCCAAAGACGCGTACGATAACCGCTTAACCACGAAGGAGCTCTAAAATAGAATGGGAGGAAAGACATATGAAACGTGGAAATACATTAATTTAAGAATTTAAAAAAATAATAATCGTAAAAGCAGCCAATCATTAGGGTTGTCCATGAGATGAGACAAAACAGAGCCTTTCCAATAGAAACAGATACACTTTTTCCGAGGGGAGACATCACTTCCATGACATCTTTTCGAGACGAGATAGTTCAACTCTTGTCTCGTAAGAAATTCTAGTAATTATGATTGGATAAGTAGAATTCAAGGCTAGTGGTAACAAACTCTAACGATAAATTCGCACATTAACACTGTTGAATAACCTGTACTTTTTTGGTTTTCTCAACCCATTGATTTGTGTTGGTAATAATTATTTTTGTGTATCCTTAGAAATTTATTACAATTTTAATTATGTAATTTCATTGATTTCTTCTTCACCTTTAGTTAAATGTTCTTTGCTTTCTAATGAATTTATATTATATTCTACTTAAATTATTTTAATATTAATGATTCGGTCTTAGTCCCTTTTCATTTAACCCCACAAAAATCATCATTTTAGTGAATTTTTCTAAACTTTTCTTTATTTTACCCCACAAAAATCATCCTTTTTGTGTATTTTTCTAGACTTTTGTTCATTTTGTCCCACAAAATATCATCGTTTTAGTGTATTTTTCTAAATTTTTGTTCATTTTACCCCACAAAATATCACTCTTTTAGTGTATTTTTCTAAACTTTTGTTAATTAGATAATAAGACTGAATTTTCCCACAAACAATTATTTTCTCCTCTTTTTTTACTGCATTTTCAACCGTTTTTATAATTGATAATTTTGGATGTCGGTTTTGGCAACACTGCTTTTGACTGGATAATGGTGGTAAATAAAATAGTCTTCCTGCTCTTCTGGGAAAGGGTGTGGTAGTACTTTGGGAAGCAGAAGGGCTGTTTTTGACTGTTCTTTTAAATCAGAGCACAGACAGATTTCTCCCGATACGGTTCCTTGAATAAGAATTCCCAGGATTTAACTGAGCTCGTATATTTTTATAATATTTCTCCTTGTGTTAAGCCTTATATAGTTAAGAAACGAGAAGATTCGATCAGATATAATCCGCCCGGTTGAGTCACTGCAGCTATTTGAGTTGCCCAACGGCAATTTTTTGGAAGTAATAAAAATGAATAGTCCCGAGACGACTCTGTTATTATTGTTGTTATTATTATTATCAGCGATTTTTATTAATCACTATAGAATCTTAGATTACACAAACTGATTTCTTTTTCAATTTCCATCATACAAAATAACACAATTCCTTTGGAATAATATTTCATGAACAACAGAGAATATACTTTTCTTACAGATGACAATCTAAAATTTTATAAAATATTTGCACTGAAAAAGGTATATAATCAAGTTAGATGCAGGGATGAATTCAGAAAGAGTCTCGGGGGCATTTCCGTCTGGAAGGAACAAGTTCTACTGGGTAAATTTTATTAAATATGACATGCAAAAGAAAGAGTAGTTACAGAAAATATGCCCTCCTCATGAAATGCACATAATTTCCTCAGGGCGAAATGTTTGAACACTCTTCACTGATCACTTTACAATGTAGGTTAAGTACGTTCTCGCATATTTGTAGTGCATACGTATGTAATATCCTTGATGCGTAAAGACCTAGGAAATAAAATCTTACCAGCCAATATATTTACAATAGAAAGTACGTATATTACACGACACTTTCGAAGAATACGTATAATTGACAAATTCTTGTTTATTCTTATATACGATCATTCAAAGACGACTCGCAGCAAAGACTGATTATTTCCCTGTAAGAACTAAAGGGAAAACAATATAGTTATCTTATTGAAGAACCCAAGAACCAAAGAGTCTACCTAAGGACCAAAACTTATACGCCATAGATGTGGTTTCGAGTTTGCTTCTGCAATCGAAATACCAAACCCCACTTTAAACTCATATAGCCACAGTGACATTAAACTTCTATAATAATAATAATAATAATAATAATAATAATAATAATAATAATAATAATAATAATAATAATAATAATAATAATAATAATAATAATAATAATAATAATAATAATAATAATAATAATAATAATAATAATAAATCAACTCACGAACAGGGCTGAAGTTAAATGGTCAGGGTCTGACTTTTTGCCACTCTAGAAGTTACCGTGAAAATTGCTATTTGTATCTTTTGTAGGTAGTACTTTTTTTCTTTTCGTACTTTACGAGAGGAACAAAAATAATGCAATTAATAGTAAATTAAACTACTGTATATGAAATATTCCTAGTAGTACATCGTGTATGTATTTTTTTTAATCTGTCATTTATTTAATAGTATACATTTAATATGCCGATATTTAATATTCTTTTAAAAAGTACAAATATTATTTTTATACTAACGGAAAGAAATCAAGAAATTTCTATTTTTCGGAAGAATCTGGAATGCATAGATCCTTAATTAACTATGTCCTTACGAACAAACAAACTAACTAACTAACTAACTAACAAGCAAAAAAATGATTATTTAGAAACACATCAGTTATAACGCGTACAACAACAGCAAATGTTAGTAAACGAAGTCATGTTGTGTATTTACTGTATAAAGTAAAATTGCTTTGTTATGCTGCGTAAGAAAGTTATGCACAAAGTTTACGTGGACTAGGTGTCTAATTTTTGGGGGATGTGATATCTTCCCACAGAATGTCTGTAGTCATGGGCGTCCGCAAGATAGTTTTTTCAAGGGAAACAACAGACCGATGCACAAATACAGTCTAACATACAGATACCTTGATATACGCGTAAGCATTTACACACATATATAACTTTATTAACCTCAGTAAATCTATTGTAGTACATTGGTATTTACGTAATATAAATATATTACCATACCATAGTGTGTAAGCAAATCTAATATACTAGTATTTTGATACGTATTTCAAATATCCAGGGGTGGGAAATGCCCCACCCCCTGCAGGCGGTTGTTTGAAGTAACTACTGACTAATATTATCTAATAAACAGAGCAGTGGCGTACACAAAGGGAAATTTCTGGGTTTAACTCTTTTCTCTTAAGCAAATTATAATCGAAATTAAACATTTACGTACTATATTAAGTTATATGTATTCAAAAATCTTGCTTGTCCTGAAAGAATATGAGATTGAGCTCTTGAACTTCCCCCTTGAAATTCCGCGTATATCACTGAGCAGAGAGGTGTGTCTAACAAAAAATCGCAAAACAAAATGGCTTGTAAGTTTTGGGGATGCAATTGTTACCCTACTGTCACGATGTGTGGAAGAGCAGTTTAAGAAAAAAAAAAAAAAGTAAGCGAATTTCTGTCGCATTCTTTCTCCCCTTGAGTTTCGACAGAGTAAGTAAGGGGAATACAACAAAGAAGCCATCTCTTGTTGTTTGGACTTCCGCCAGTTCCTCTCTTTTCCTCTTTTCAGAGAACCCAAGAAGAGAAGTAGAACCCTCAATAGAGAGTGAGTGAGAGGAAATGCAGTTTAGAATGTCTACCATGCTGCGAAGATAAATAACATTCCCTTCAGCCGGAAATAGAGCTTTCAACTCGAAAGACAAAACGAGAGGGTAATATGCAGAAAACCACTCCTGGCAAACAAAGTGTGTCTCAAACAGTAATCATATAAGTGTGAATATTTGATATTATTATTAGCACTTAACAGGGAGAGTGGATTTTACAAAGATCAGATAGGTTTTAGAGTTCAGTTGATAGATCCTAAGATCTGAACGAAATGATTTACACGAGTCTAGGTGCTCATGGGTAGTTTTTGAGAAAAAGATGAAAAAATCAATTAATTTGTAAACCTATGCCACTGATTGAGATGAAACTGACCCTGAAATACAGTCTCATCAATCCTTTTATTTGATTCTAGTAAGACGACAGCATATAATATTAATATGAAATAGTCTGAAATTGGTACTTCTGTACATCGAGCTGAATAAAATGACATATATGAGGATAAATTCTTGGATGTTTAGTTTTTGAGGTAACAAAAACACGACCTTATGTGGCGCTAAAAAGTATGACATTCTTTGTCAATAAAAAGTTTTTATTTTGCTGGAAGAAATTATTATTTACTTATGTACTGCATATATAGCAAGATCCACTCACTGTTAGCTGCCAGATTTTATCTATTGTTGTGTGGTACCCAATGGCGACACACATTGTCTTTTTACGCACCATCTACATGTAATAAAATAAGGCAAATAATTTTGGTATGGACTCTTGCGACATGGTGATATATGGTGAAATTAATCCAAGCATGAACATCAACATAGCTGCTGGTAGGTATGGTCTTTGTCATCGAAAAAGATGAATAGGAAGTGAACAGATGAATATACTCTCGAAATATAACTTATAATTTGATATTAGGATTTAGATTTCTAGGCTTTCGCCACCTATAGCTATTTAACCCGTCACGTATGAGGGATGACGTCCCTCGGCAAGCACACTACGCTACGCGGGGCCACTACTTATAATTTGAGCATAATTATTGCTTTAATTGCAAGTGAATAGTTTTCGATATCTGGGTAGTATTCTTAGTAATAACATGAAGTGCGAACGTGAAATAAAAGCAAGGATAGGAATGGCGAAAGATGCCTTTAGGAGGAAGAAAAGTTTGTTTTGTGGAACCTTGAATAAAGAGTTGAGAAAAAGACTCATAAAATGCTTCGTGTGGAGTGTTGTACTGCATGGGGCGGAAACGTGGACATTACGTAAAGGTGACGAAAATCGACTGGAAGCCTTCGAAATGTGGGTGTGGAGAAGAATGGAAAGAATTAGTTGGGTCGAGCGGAAAACGAATGAGAGAGTGTTAGAAATGGTGGGTGAGAAAAGAACACTTTTAGATATTATAAGGAAGAGAAACTGGTTGGGACATTGCCTAAGAAGAGATTGTATCATGAGGGACGTCCTAGAGGGTATGGTGGCGGGAAAGAGAGGGAGGGGGCGAAGGAGACAATTAATGCATGATATTAAAACAGAAAGATCATACGCGAAGACGAAAAGGTTAGCGGAGGATCGTGGAGCATGGAAGCTTCTCAGTTGCTGCAAGTGACCTGACAATAAAGGCAGAATACCTATGATGATGATATTGCTTTAAGTGATAGTTTACAGCACTGTTACCAGATATATTAATCAAAACACATTTTGTCATCTGAATTTAGCACTGCAGTAGCGTACGTAGAATTTCATCAACGTAGATGGGGAGGGGGAGCAAGGATTCAAGCAGGGTTGGCAAGGTAATTTACTTGTTACGTATTTTACGTAAATTACGCGTAATTTACTAGTAATATACGTCATGTAGAAAACCAGTTTTTTACGCAGACGTAGAAAACTATATTTCTTTCATTAAAACTAAGATCATTTTGAATAGTCGGTTATATTGTAAGCTTAGTTTTCTTATTTAAGCATTAAAACATTATTATCTTCTAAACATTATATTTAAAAGTAATGATTTCATGCCAAATCACAGTAATAAAAGATAATTTTGGATAGCCCCTCGCCGGCCCACTACTACTTTCTACCTATTAGCGCACACCCAAGCACAACCACTGGTTCGGATATGTTTGAAAGTATCAAGTAACCTTTTGATTATAACAATTTATTGTTATACCTTTGCAGCTTTTAATATAAAACTCGAAACATTTCAGTATACTTTGAAACTTCTATCAGAAAAGAAAAAGAGATTGACTGTTAGGCTCATTTCACCTTCATATTACACACTAACACACACACATAACTGATACGAAAAATACTGATCAGAATATTGAAATAATGAAATTTTAGAATAAACTGAGTTGTTTTTCTTCCATGTTTCAACGATACTATATATAGCACTTCACTTAGCACTGGGACATATTGAATTTTCGATGTAAAAGTTATTAGATTCTCATTTTAAACACACACAACTGAAAAAATATAAAAGCACCCAACAGAACATTATACTAAATTTTTCGGGATGAACTCATTTGTTTTGCTCTTTTCTTCCAAGTCCAACAGCAACACTAAATATATTACTTCCCTTAGCACTTGACTACCATTTGAACATTAAATGTAGACATTTTTCATGCTCATAATAAATAGACAAACTGAAGAAAATACTCAAAAGAATATTGAACTACTTGTTTCTTCTTTTTTTTTTTTTTTTTTTTTTAAAGAAACAATTTGTCTTTCTTCCTAGTTCGAATACTGAATATATTTCACTTAGTTCCAATAAAACTGCGTATATCATTTCATTTAAAACTTAGCCATTATTTTAATTCTAAAAAAAAAAAAATGTTACATGCCATTTCCATTATAGTTTAGTACAATTCGAAAACAATACTCTTAATCACACTAATATTTATAACTTGACAGGTCTTGTAATTTGAGGGTGTAGTATATTTGAAGTAGTTTCTTCGAACGTTCGAAGTTGAGCCGGTTTCTTGTGAGTTACGGACAAAGGACCAATTTGAGAAAAAGTCTTTCAATTTGCGCGAAGATGCTAGGATGTTCAGTAACTTCATAGCAAATTCCGACAACTCCTTATGTTGCCGAGTAGCGAAATACCAGAATGTGCGTGGTGTTGTAATTCCCTTCTTCATAAGTTCTTCAAATTTTCCACATTTTCCCCGATATTGCTGGTAGCTAGTTATTCCTGAAGGGCCGAGGTTTTCCAACAGAAACTCCTCTACTTGTTTGTGATGCTTTTCTCAGACATTGCAGAAAGTCGTCACAAATGGAGACCACGAAGGCTTACCATTGTTGTTATATTGCACAATAGTTTCTTCCATGGCTTCTCTGGCATAAAACTTTTCTCGGTTACAGAGGGTTTAAAACATGAAACATGATGAAATGGGTTTTGAACAGTCACGCGTGCAAACCGTATTATACAATGCTACTTTACAAAGCCAATACAAAATTCCCAGTTTATGCTTACGGATTGTTTCGCAAAATCCAGCTAGATTCCATACAATTTTAGGAAGATTTTTTAAAGCTCAGCGCGTAGAACGTTTTCTTTTAATTTGTAGACCTGTTTCTAATTTTTTACGTACTTTACGTATTTTACGTAAATTACGCGTTTTTTACGCGTATTTTACACGTCACGTAGAAAACCTTTTTTTACGCGTAATTACCCAACCCTGGATTCAAGTTCTCAAACTCATTTTAAATTGTATATATACATATCTTAATATGGTAAATATTTTTTGTATAATATCTTATTCAACAGCGGCGTAGCGTAAGGGAACGCCTGTATGCCCGGCATCCCCTGTTAATAAGAAAAAAAGTACGTATTTCATTATATTTATAAATTGTTTGCTTATAATTATCACAATTATTTCCACTGCAATCTTGTGGATGCGCGCTCTCGCTTTACTTTGGCAAGCGGAACCTACGCATGCGCATCACTCAGATGCACATTTTCAGTCTTTCCTCTTGTTGTATGCTATGTTCCTCGGGCATCCAGGCCTACTGCAAGCATCGGGGTTTTCGTCTGCTTTCTGTCGAATGCGCATGCCCAACTACTCCCCGCCATCCCTTTGCAACCCAACATTTGCTTTAGATATAAGCTGGCGTATGCTCAAGTACTGCCAACTCTATATATTTTGAACTAACAAGGAACCCTAGGTATCTATCAGAGCCCGATTTTTAAGAAACTTTGTATATAATTAGAGTACCTCGGGAAACACACACAGCCAAAATTGTAGCTGCAGAGTCCAAGACGTTGGAACACTAGGGCTCGAGAAAGATCAAATGTGGAACATCAGTACATTAAGGACATGGTGAGAAAATGCAAGTTTTTCTTTAAAACTCGTCATTGTAACCACACGAAATGAGCATACATGGATACGAGATGGTAGATATGATCTGTTAAAAGTGATGAAAAAAATATCCGCCATCTTGAAAGAGACCATGTTGAAACTGGTGCGATTGGTATAAATGAGAAGAGGGTCATGCGATGCATCAAGTTGAACATAAATATACACAAAAAACAGTTGGTGAAATTTGTTGTAGGATTACGTTATTTCTGTGCTTCTGGCAGAGTGGTTTAGGTACAAGATGAGCAAAGTGTATCTCATGACACTCGAGCAGATGCAGGTTATGGTGCGCTATGAGTGGGATCAGTGCAACTAGAAAAACAGAGCGAAATATAATTGTAGCAGTACATGATTTGTGTCAGAGTCAACATATAATTGGTGTGGATGTGCTGATACAACGGGTTCTTCATAATAATGCCATGGTTACCATTAATTTGTAACTGTTTATTATATTTCCATTAATTCGAACAGAAATCAGAACGCCTATCAGTTCACTCATAGCGCTCCATACCCACCATCTGTTCGAGTGTCATGAGATACCTTTGCTCATTTTGTACATAAACCACTCTACCAGAAGCACAGAAATAATGTAATCCCACAACAGACTTCACCAACGGGTTTTTGCGTCTATTTACGTTCAAATTGATGCATCGCATAACCCTCTTCTCATTTATAGCAATGGCACCAGTTTCAACATAGCCTCTTTCAAGATGGCAGATATTCTTTTCATCATTTTTAACAGATGATATCTACCATCTCGTATCCATGTATGTTCATTTCATGTGGTTACAATGACGAGTTTTAAAGAAAACCTTGGATTTTCTCACCATGCCCTTAATGTACTGACGTTCCACATTTGATCTTTCTCGAGCCCTAGTGTTCCAACGTCTTGGACTCTGCAGCTACAATTTTGGCTGTGCGTGTTTCCCGAGGTACTCTAATTATGTACAGAGTTTCATGAAAATCGGGCTCTGATAGATACCTAGGGTTCCTTGTAAGCTGTGGTTTCTGTATAGAACGTACGACCGCTGTCAAGGAAATAGAACAAAACATAAATAGTTAGTTCAACGCCATTATGAAGCATGTCGCTTATGTAAGTGATAGTATAAAAATATTTATGCTTTAATCGTAATTAAATGCAACGTAATTGTAATAGTAATTAAAGGCAAACTAATAATCTACATCATAAATACATATCATGTCCCGAATGTAGCCAGATATTCTTTGAGAGGACTCAATACACAAGCATAACTATAATGCATTCTGTAGAATCATGGTCACCGATCCGGTAGGCCACCCTCTGCCCTTCACAAAGTTTATTTACTTGTGCTCTTCCGTATCTGGGTATCTGACAATGAAGTAGATACACAGAAACAGGCCCCCAGAGTTGCTTTAAGTGCTTTCTATTTGTATCTTCAAATGATATAAACACTCAGGCCCATATTGACGAACGGGCATCTGAGGTCCGGACCCAAGATGACAAATTTCTAGGGGTGACATAAAAAAAAAAAAAAAAAAAAAAAAACGAGATTGAAGCATGGTATGCGGGGAAAGAAGCTGCCCACGAGAAAGAAATAAAGGGAATTATACTGAAAACAATATTTATACAAAAGTGGAGCCGGTTTTTCTCGTCACAATGCTAGTGGCAGAAAAGGAGCTGAGACAATTGCTTATTGGTGTCTAACGTAATCTACGCATTTGCTACTGTATGCCCCACCAGGCGTGCAATTACGGGAGCCTGGGCCCCTAAATGTTTTGGCCTCCTAATTATTAAGAGTAGTTATTGATAAAAGAGATCCAGAATTGTGACGATTGGACCCCCTAGCATATTTGTGCCTCTCTCCTAAACTTTAATGGCTGGTTGTGGGCCTTAATGAGCAGACTCATCCTGTTAATCTTCTATTTGTGTTGTGTAATCGTATGGGATGGTTGCAAATTGTGCCGTGCTAAATATAAAGCTTCTGCAAGTTGTTTAATGAACATGGCTTTACACTCCTTTCTTGTGATAAATTATTGGCTCACCTCTCCCTGGCTATGCCCTTGCGTTCTGTACTAGATTTATGCTTTTGATTAGCAACATTGATCGTTGGTGGTCAAGAAAAATTGGCGGTATTTTTTTTTTTAGTTGTGATTTGAACCGAATATTTGTTTTATTTTTATTTATTTATTTATTTATTTTTTTACTGTAGTATGAAGAAAATTACATTTATAACTAAGTGACAAAGCTGTGGAAAGTGTTCGGCTGCTACAAGGTATAGTACCTTACTAACTTTTAGCAAATGATGACTACGATAACAGTACCAGACACAAATTTAATTTATCTTTTTGTTAACAACTACCATATCTCGGTTGACTTACGAGCAGCGCTACTCTCTGAAAGGGATACGACCTACCCCAAAGCTTTCCATAAAAACGACAACTAGCAATCAGTCGCAAATATTTCAGTCTTCGTGGTATGATGATAGGTTTTCTTGGCTTTCTGGGTGTTCTGTAGGGAATAAAATGTTATGTTTCGTCTGCATTATGTTTGGGGCAAAGGAGTCGGAGTGGTGTTCAAACGGTATTTCTGATTTGGGTAATTTCATGAAGAAAGCTCTAAAACATGAGTCATCGAAACAACATTTGCTGCATAGTGAATCTTTTCACTTGTTAAGGAAAATACACATTGAATATGCATTGCATTGTATTGTATTATATCAGACAAGTGACTAACTTTGGCATCCCCATTTCGAAATACCACGTTACGCTACTGTTATTCAAGGGATGGTTAAACCTGGAAACCCCACCCTTGTGTACGCCACTGTACACTCGTACATCGTAATCCAACTCCTTATAATGGATTGGCAGAAAAAGAATAAAATAAAGTTACATTTAACTATACGATAATAACTAGGTAATAGTGGTATTAAAAATCTAAAATTGAGCTGAGTGGTCTCACCAGCAATGTGCGCGCAACCCGCAGATAGCAATTCCCCAACACGTTAAGTCCACCAAAGGGATTGCTTGATGAATTCAAGGATCCAGCCGACCCTCGATATATCAGCGTATACAAGTACCTTTCTATGGATAGAACTAATAGTCCTTCATTTTACATTGCTCTGAGGGCTCATAAATCCGTTTAATGAGTTTTAAGTATAGTTTGAACTGTTGAGAGTATACAATCTACAGAACGATTTAGAAGCTTTTTCCGTCAAATGTGACTTTTTTTAATACTTTAAATTATACATTAAGCATTCATTATGGAAATAGTTTTATCCACTTTATCTGAAATTAAATATTAACCCAATAATGATAGATAACGGTTTAAATTGGTTTCTTGACTTTATCAACTTCACGAAGATAATCATAAATCAGTCAAAGAGACACCGCAAACAGAGTATCATCAGCAATGCTCTTTTGTGGTAAGGTATTGAGTTACTGCTAAATCAGAGTACAAAGGTCACAATAGATAATTCCACAGGCAAATATACGCTGAAGTTTTTCGGTCACAACTCTTCAGAACATCATTCCAAATTTTGTGGAGATTGTTCAAAACGCTAGGAAGACTTTTTCGTACGCAACACATAAGTCAACTAATAACATAATTTACTCTTTGCGACCCTTGTCGAGTGGGACTCGACATTTAACTTTGTTCATTCCAGTCCGATGTCGAGTCACTTGCGACGTACTTTTTACGGTTGATTTCTTTTAATGTCGAGAGTTAGTTGCTTGAAGTCTTTATTATTACATGTAGTGAACAATCCTTAAACCATGATTTTTCACCCCTTTTTACTGTAGGTTTGAACTTAGAACAAATGAATGTTTCTTGTACGCATTCATGGTGGAACGTAAAAAAAAAAAAAAAAAAAAAAAAAAAAAAAAAAAAAAAAAAGCCAAAGCAGTGAGAGATAATTAATTTGAAACATTTTTTTCTTTTTGGTGAAATGACAATGAAATTAGTAAGCTGGGTGAAATTTATCTGAAATAAATGAACGATCCTAAAACCAATGTTTGCGTAAGCATGTAGTGTATGTGGGTAATTGCTTCAAAAACTATCATATGGAAAAAAAGTGTACGTAAAGAAAGCAACCAAAATGTATACCAAGGCCGCACCCCTGGGAGGGAGGGGCCCACCGGGTCCGGACCCCATTGAAACTTCCTAACTCAACATACATTTGTACACTTTCTTAATAACACTATAATTGTTTAACAGAGATGTAGCATGAAACTTTGATCTTACACTTCATCTGTACTGTTTCTCTTATAAAAAATATTTTAGTTCTATCATTTTTTCTTGAAAATATAGGTGGAAGTATTTTACAATTATTTATCGCCTTTTCGAGTGCAGAATAATACCCGTTCAATACTACATAGATGGAGTGGCTTGTTGTATTGGACCCCCTCCCAACAAAAAATTCTGGTCACGCCTGATATATACACTGTTATACATAAAAGCAATAGAGGCAGGAGTAAAAGTGAATCTGAGAAGGTAGTGGGACGCATGACGTCACGTCGTCCCACGTACCTATCTTGCCCATTGTAATTTGTAGGAAGTGGAGGGACGCCATAGATATTTTTCTTGGAAGTGGAGGAGCAGTGACCCCGCGTTCCCCTCCACTTTTACCCCGAATAGAGGGGAAAAATGCTTCTAAACTTAATATGGTAGGTTTACTTTTTGATATCTTCAAGTTGCTATGTAGCTATTTTTGTGTAGCATTTGAAAAATAAATCATTATATACAGTGTGCGAATTAGATAATCTATATTGAGGGGGATAAAATTAGGCCAAAGGACATAGTCTCAAAGTTCCAATTTCAAAATGAGACAATAAATGCCTTACCCCCATATATATATATATATATATATATATATATATATATATATATATGATGTGTGTATGTGTGTGTGTGTGTCTGACCTGTAATAAATGAGAGATTTATTAATTTAATAAATCTACCGACAATAACTATGCACATATATATTGTCTGACATACACACACCCCACTAAACCTTTCTGAACGTGTTTTAATGTTGTACTCACTCTTGTCCCCGTAGCTCTCTAAGGTTTATTTAGTTAATAATTTAGCTCGAGCGATAGCCATGATCACAAGCATATGTTAATTTTTCCACTCATATTGAAAGCTTCCACTTTGCATTAATACATACAGGTTGCGAAAAGAAACCTACTTCAGTCTTGTGAAAACCACTAAAATTATCAGTTAAACCGGACATTTTTTTTTTTTTTTTTTTAAAGAAAATCTAGATATTAGCCTATCAAATAAGAAATGGATTGTTGCTGGTCCCGATTTCTCACATCAAGGTCAAATCGAAGGCCAAATATTTAAAATCTCTCAATTCAAATTTCGAGCTTGTGCTTCTACTTCCCGCTAAAGCTGTGCTCATCACGACTTTTTTTCTCCAAATATCGATTCCGTGATGGGCATGGAAAGTCAACACTTAAAAATTACTTTACTGTTAGGTTGAAGATGAGTTGATTCACTATGGGCTACGTTATTCAAATAAAGTAAAACATTACACTGAAGTTTTTCAGACAACATTAATTGCGTGAACAGCAAACTGTACAGCGAAAAGATGGAAAAATGAAGGGTTAACTAAAAAAACTCGCTCCAGTTGAAATGCTTATACAGACACGGACAATGACACGGAGAACCAGTCGTATTAACAAATGCTGAAACAAATCTTGAATTATTCGCTTATTCACCTAACAATCACCTTCATTAACATGTCTGCTCACTAGGAGCGTATCCCCCAGCGTGTACGTTAACATATACTTACGAGAGAATACCTATATCTCAGATTTTGAGTACAGTTTCAAATTTTTCATTTCCGTAAACTGTAAAAGCAGTGATTACTATGCTAATTATCACAAATTTAATGCAACTTTTGAGTTGCATACACACAACCTACTAGGGAATGAAGACAATGTGCTAACAAAGAGTACACTGGAAAATGAAATAACATGTTATAACAAAAATTAAAATAAGATGATAATCTATACAAATATAGAGGATGAATAAGACATATCCGAACTTCGCCAAGTATGGTAGAAGAAGCTATTTGTTTACTTCTTTTTGGCCAACCGCTAAGAACATTTATAAATCTATATGTGGCTTTGTTATACGCAATTAGTACATTCAAATTCACAAACGATGACGAACTGAAGGGTACGAAGGTACAGTTGCAAGTAACAACCGTAGTCATAATAATATAGTTCTACTAAACAACGTTGAAAATAGTGGGTAATTAGGTGGTAAGTAGAAATGACCAAAACTGAACAGTTTACATCGATCATTTCGAAATACAGCTAGAAGATTAAATTTACAAGAAATAACAAAAATCAGTGAAATTTGGAGTTACACTAAGCATAGTTTGAGGGGGAAAGCGAACATCCCCGGTGGGGATACTTCAGCTGACTTCTTTGGGGGGGAACAAAATGTGATTGAGGGGGAAAATCCCCCTCATCCCCCCCGGTAATTCGCACTCTGATTATATACCAAACGGTTGCCAAATTAATTCAGATTCATTTAGCCAAACTCAGGAAATATAAAAGGACAGGAAAGGCTGAAATGAAATCAAAATTCAGTGATTATATTTACCCTGGAAACACTTTTGAATGTGATTATACCTGATATAAGAACTAATGTAATACCGATTCTGTGTATTTTCTCATGTAAAATGCAAAACTTTGAGAACAAAACAGGCGAGACAGGTGGACAAGAAAACAACCTACAAGTGTAATGTTTGCACATACATCTTTTCCCATTATGATGGCCTTCCTAACTGACAACTGTCCTTGTGTTCTGTAAGGATAATCACAGAAGCTAAAAATAATGGCCAGAGCATAACTAGGACACACCAACATATTACCAGATGCTAGAACAATAGACAGTAGTTAGCTACCTTAAAAAACAAATTATGGACAGTAAATTCCACAAAACAACAAGAGGTGAATTATTTTAAAATGTAGGTTGACGTGTCCGCTTGTCAGCTACACAATAGAAGCTTTACAATAGCTCAAGGCATTGCTTTGCAGACGCAGGTACATAATTCCTCTTTATTTCTGGTTTAAATAATGAAGGATAAAGATAAATTTGTGAAATACCTGGTACATCAGTATTCGTGAAACTCAGTCACAAATGCGTGATCGAGAAACAGAATAAATTTGCGATAGTCAATAGGCAGAACTTTTGTTTCTGAATGGTACATAAGATGATGAAAATGAATTTATAAACAATTATATATATATATATACAGTATCAGTAATAGTTTCAAAAGAAAGGGCATAAATAGTTTCAAAGGGTTGATTTCATTTCTAAAGAAGTAGACGGTACTGTACCTGCGACAACTACACATGAATTGTAAATTAGTTGAAATTTTAGTAATTAAATAAATATGTAATTTGCTTGTGTCTAAATGCCACTTGCATTGCATCTTTAGATATTTCTGGTCAAGTTAGGGCTGCCAACTTTTCTTTTTTTAACTAAGGAAGACCTTATTACGACCTTACGGTTGTTATAAATTAGTAAAACATGCTTATACGTTTTAAAAATATTTTATTGCACGAAACAACTATAAAACGAATGCAGAGTATTCAGGGATATTGGAAAATCTCGAGAGGTCTTAATGTATTTAAAAAGATGAAAAAGAAGCAATATAAAGTTCAAGAATTGAGATTTTTAATTGCATTTTCATTACTGAAGTCGCCATTTTGTTATCTTTATTTTTTATAAATACAGAAGATGTGAGCTTCCGGATTAAATTTATTTGGGAGATAGGAGGAACTTTGAAAATTATGCCAAATAGGAGAGCTCTCGTATAATACGGAGAAGTTGGCAACCCTAGTTGGAGCTGTTCACTTCAATGTCAGATTGCTATCGACGTCTTTTGTCTCTCAGGTGCTTGCAAATCACAAAAGAATTCAGTATATCCATTTCCTTGAAAGTAGTAGTTGCCAAAATCTGAACTACTAACCTTATTATGTACTGTATAAGAGTCTTCAAAGATTACGTATCTTTTGTGCTAGCTTCAAGGAAACAGCCAACTGTTTTCTTGGGCGGACCTGAGTATGATCTCAGATTCCTGTACAAATCACATCACTGAAAGTTTTCCTCTGTACAAAATTATTTCATCGTCTGAATAGATCTGAAGATGAATTTTACATATTGTATAGATAGATGCTTGCATTCTCTACACCACATACAACAGGAAGATTCGTCGAAAAATACACAATATTTCAAAACATTTGTTCTTCAATCAGACGCTTATTATATAAAACATTTAGCTTTTCTGGAGTACCAAACTATGTAAGTGACAGATCTTGAGGGAAATCACAACGGTAAAAATTTAAGCTTTTATCACTGTAAACTAAAGGAAGAAAATTTATGTAAGGTATTTATTGTTGTATACTGCTTTCTGAAGCTGTATGAAGATATACAGAAGATTCAGTTACAGTATATTAAGCCGAATTCCGTGTGCAACTATACCCATGCATGTGCAACCCATTGCAATGAGGTTGCCACGTAGGGATGCGCACGAGACAAGATTTATGGCTGTCTCGACTAGAAAATATGTTGTAAAAGTGATGTCTCGACTCGAAAAATACATATAAATTTTTGTATTGGAAGAGCCGTGTCTCGACTCGAATTTTGTCAGGAAAATCTTGTTTCGACTCGTCTCGTGCGCATCCCTATTGCCACGAGACAAGCAACAGTATCTTCTTAGTCACGCAGTACAGCAGTGTGGTCGAACGTAGTCTGAAGCGATTCTGGGAGGGGTTCATTGTGACCCTTTTCGACACTAAGTTCCGAGGGCGTCGCGCATCATAGAAATGTGTATAGTGCCTAATTTTTGTGTAAATAGTGCCACTGTGAATTGTATTATACGGAAATATGCTGCATAGAGTCCTGGAAACACCACACCGACACGAGCAGCTAGAAACCGACCTCCTGTAAAGAGGACCTCGCTGCTATGCTTGTTGTTCAGCGTATAGTGACCCTCCGAAAACCTCCCCACTCAGCTAGCAAATGCCAGAAAATGTGGCACGTGTGAGAGCGACCATCCAGCGATCTCCAAAACGTTGTTATGGTCCGAGGTCCACCAGGCGATTTTTTTTTTTCAGTACAAAACCTGATGCTCTAAAGTTTGATACCCGAACTGGAATAGTTTTTCTATCCGAAAAAGAATTATGTCAGCCAAGTCCGAACCGAATACGAAATGTCTGCAGAGTAGTAATCACAGACCATCATTACGAATAAACTCCTCCACAACAAACGCATGATGCTCACCGCACCACACCATTGCGACTACTAAAAGTGACGCGCATACTGACCGCCATCTATCGATACACTTCCACCACCGTATTCCCACCACGATTCACACAGCGCCCTATATAAATACGGAAGGTCTTTTTGCCGGACCCTGTATTTCTTCATGCATATTTTTTTTAAAGAAAATAAATTTTAAAAAACTACTTTTAAGCCAAACTTTTACTAGCGGGATCCAGAAATGTTCTTTTAAACCTATAATTTTATGCTGCATCATAACCAAGCTGATTGGTTAAAATTTAATGGGGGATGTCGGTTGCTTTAGATAAAATTGATCTTAAGTATCTCATTAAACTTTTCATTATGAGAATTCCAAGATAACAGGACAATATGACTAATTAGATGTAGACTAAAATTATGATGAACTCTTAAAACGTTAGTTTCTGCTTATCCATCATATTGTGCAAAGATGAGATACATATGAATAGATAGATTATATCAACCTGAATAAAATTAAACGAGTGAGAATAAATTCACATGTGCACTTTTTGAGAAAATCCAGAAAAATGGAATTATTGTGGCGCTAAAAGGGCATGCCATTCGTTGCTAGTAAGAAATTGATAACTTTTTGTACTGGAACATATGTTTATTTATTTATATGCTGTTAAGTAGGAGGTTGTATCTATAGTAGTTTGTCGGCTCCTATCAGTGACACTCAAGCTGCTAACAATGATGCACATACTCAGTGGCGTGTTTACGATTTTGTTTCCGGGGGGCTTTGCTAACTTTATTCCTGGAAATGTGAAAATTCTGCAACATATTTCATGTACTTTAATATAGTAAATAAAATTTCAGATGGGTTTAAGCCGGAATTCCCCCTTAAATACGCCACTGCACACATTACTTATAAATGAAATCCACAATTTTTGGGTTCCGGAATTATCTTAGTTTAAAAAAAAGTTTCATTTCAACGTCCTGCGATTACGCAGCGAGGATAAGGGAGATGATTGAATGAAGAAAGAAGTTAAGAGACACGGGAGAACCCTGCCAAAACCCAAGCATACAGTGTTTGTCTATCACAAACTTCACTTGCCCTAGGTTGGGATCGAACCAGGGACCCGATGCACCAAAGGTGAGTGGTCTCCCACTTCTTAAAAATCAGGTTGTATCACTGAGCTACCGCGACCCAACTTGAAAAGTTAGAAATCAAAACAAAAGTATGTTGAACTTCGTAAGAAGCATGAGTGAATCTAACGATACTTCCATTCAAAATTAGAATATTTTAAAAGGGAGAAAAATGGCCAAAGCAAAATGTTTGCTTGAATCACGAAAAACAAACAAATTATGCAACTGAATTACAAAGATGTTATCTTTTGTGATGCCAAAGTTAAGTTAAGTCAGTAGTTTTCAGCTGAGTCGAATTCCAAGTAATCACTGCTTTCATAATCATCCTTCACGGATGCGTGTTAAATACAATTCACGGGAAAGAGCGAGCAGAATTCATTCAAACACAATTCAAAAAAAGTTTGCTTTGGTTGTATGGGCGTTGATTCTGACGTCTGTTGGTTTTCAAACGGATAATG
>NC_137454.1:121165498-121180498 GCF_964235325.1 Thermobia domestica | reverse complement strand
TTTCTTTTTTTTCTTTTTTTTTTAGAAATCCTTGTCATTGTTATTTTGTTAACTAATTTATGTTTTTTTTATTCATTTTTAAATTCTTAAAAATAAATTTTATCACTGTTACCTAAATTTCATGTAACTGTTGTCATTTGTTGCATTGCCATTTTTTAACTTTCTACCCTCTCCAAACCTTGGTAGATCATTTTTTTTTTTAAATTCTTGCACCAACATAGTAAGAGACAAGCTGAGCTGACCGTTTCAGGCTTAACAATCTAATTTATTCTTCTTCATTTAATTTCTTTCTTTCTTTCTTTCTTTTTTTTTTGAATTTTATTCACTCAGCAATTGTTTTTTTTTTTATATTATTATTATTATTCACTTGCTGTATGTGAGATAGTCAGCACAGCCCGTCTACCAGACTAGTATCATGTTTCTTTCAGCTTTGCAGCATGTGGATATTCTGCGAAATTAACCTGCGATTTCTATACCTAAACCTTCGTAATAACTACGCGCCTACTTTTTCCTAGCGCCCTGGTTACACCGTTTTGGGGAAAAAGTAGAGTAAATATTAGTTAATAGTATCACTTTTATTTTCTCTTTTATCTTTCGGAGAATAATAATCAATTTTAAACTTTGAGACCTGGAGTTCGAGCCCCGTGGCATTAACTTCAGCTCTCCATGAGCTACGTGCATCTCGATATTATAATTAACGCATCTATTCTCAGGAATCGAACTCAAATTTATCTCATCATAAATTTGATTCCCCTATAATAGTCTGTTTTTACAAATACTTTCACCTATATTTTCAGGAAAAAAGAACTAAATGTTTTTTTTTTATGAGACAGATTGTAAAAAATAAAACACCATTTAAACACTTTAAGTACAGATGTTGAGAAGAAAATAGGTATATCAAGTGTGTGTTCATAAAGTGTGCTTTACGTGTCCAAATGCGTTCATTCTCCGAAAACAGTATCAGTATGACATAGAAACACTTCTCGGCAAACAATTGGAAAACAAAGTGATGACACACACACTTTACATATTTTGAACATACAATCTGGGACATACTTGAACAACAGGGACGTACGCAGGGGGTGGGTCCTGGGGGTCCGGACCACCCGCAATTCCTATTTTTGTGTAAATTTAGCCTAATTTTAGGGGCAATTTTAGGTATTTTAATATAAAATACCCTCATATTGAGTTTGGACCCCCCCGAAATAAATTTCTGCGTACGCTACTGTTGAACAATACAGTATCTACTGGTACAAGGAGTAACTATGTGTCATCTGGTTGTGTTCAAAGAGTGTCGGTAATGTGTACAGTGCCCTACTGTGTCTAAAAGTAGTTTCTGTACTTTTTTGCAGTGCAGATGAAGTGTAATATCAATTGTTCATGCTACATCAATCAGTTTCCTGTTAAATAAGTATATTTTTAATGAGAAAGTGTACAAATGTATATTAAGTAAGGAAGTTTGGAATAGGGGAGAATCCGGTGGACCCCACCGTGTTCGCATCCCTATTGTAAGCTAATATTAAAAAGTTTAGATAGCATGTAATATCTTAGGATTTAACATGACTGGGACAACCACATGGGTGGTATTCTTGATGCCATAATAGCAATTCCGTTTTCAGAGTATAGTAATCGGCACCTTGAATGGTTAGAGGTAATATTCGTAAGATCAGCTGCACACTCTACACATTAAGTACAAAGTACTAATTTGAAGAAATAGAAGCATGCACTATATTACTTGGTTTCGTCTTTCACTTTTATGCTACATGTAGCAATGAGCGAATGCAACGAGTTAGAGAAAACGATGTTTTGCATGTTACAAGTACGTTATGGCGGGTTGCAGAAATAGACATACGTTCATCTTTCGTCACTTTCGGAACCATTAACACAAAACGAGCTCATCGACCTCTTCCAAATGCACTTACAACTTCTGTTTTGCTTTCTTTTCTCTCAGCAGAGGGCGGGATCTAAAATAGAATTCGTTCATTGGAAAGGACACGTTTAGAGGTCAGTTTTTGCATGCGAGAGAAGGCTTTCAAACAGTCTTTTTATTTTGATTTAAAAAACAAAATGCAACTGAAAGTCGTCAATCAAACTATGCAATAAAGAAATGCATTAGGTACCATTTAAGCACTTAAAAACAGGCTATTAAATGCTTGTAGTTTGAGTGTGGTTCAATTCGAATCTTTGAACTTTTTCAGGGTGTTCAATAAAAGAAAAAGAGTCACTTAGTTTATAACAGTGCTAAATTGGCTATACTTGTGTGCAGTTAGTTGATAAAATATACTATCTGGACGACATATTGTGTATTCAATCTTCTATAATATGTCATGATAGTTTTGGATAGGTTAGGGCTGAGTACAATATAAGCAGTTATGATTCCAGGAGATGGACTTGGGAGAATTTCCCCATCCTGGAGCCACGAAATTCCCCCCTGGGACAATATATATCCTTTCGTGTCCAAGGTAAGTTCCCAGTATTTTCATAATACTACTATTGACCCCCACTGTATTAAAATCCCCCCGGAGAAAATCTGAAATCATCACTGGCATCATTAAAATGACCCACAGTCAAATCATATAATATAAAATATCTTGAAACGTACTCTATCGTTTCTGACAACTGGCCAGGGGAGAAATTCCTTCGGTGCCTGTCTCTGATCATGTTTAACTTAGATGGGTTACCATCATAGGCGCCGACTTCAAGAAAATATTGGGGGGGGAACAATGAACATCATCATATTCACCTGTTTTCTATCAATTGTTTGATGAAGCCCCTCTTCTTCCCCCTCTCCCCACTTCACGGTCCGCTACTCCGCTTTATCCGCTCCGCTGCGATTGCCCAAAGCCAATAAAACAAATTCAAGTTCAAAATTTGGGAACTTCACTGCAACTTTACGCACCATATTGATCTTCACTTGTCATATCAGTGATGCCAGAGTGTTGGTTGAAACTTCAGTGCTCTATTAAACATAATTTTGAAAACGGCTTTTTCTATTCAATAAAAAGGCTGCTCCTAATATTTAATTAAAGGCATGACGCTGCTTATGACAGATTCTTGCTCCTCTTTGTTAATTCTTCCTCGATTGGATTATATTGGAGGGGCGAGAACCCCACCTTTAAATATTGAGGGGCCAAAAGTGTCCTGACCCCCCCAAAGTCGGCGCCTATGGTTACCATATTAGTACATTCGGAGTACACTTTCGCCTCCCTTGTATTAAACTTCCCTCCCGCGGGAAATCTGAAATCTTACCAGTGTTAATTATAAACACACAGATCAGGTTAAAACAAAATTATTTAATTGACAAAGGAAAATTATGATTTATGAATCATTTAGTGATGAAGTTAGAGAAGTAGCTTGCAATTGATAATACAAAAGGACAAAACCATTAGGGAAATAAGTTTCTTAGGATCTATTATTTGATTAAACCCATTCCGGACTTCACCTGGTAAAATTGAAGAAAAGCATGAGTTATTACACCCAGGATGGACAACCGCGGAATTCGAACTCCCAAATTGCATGGTCTAAATGTTCATTGTTAAACTTCACATACTGTAACACTTGAGGGAATGAACAATTAAATTTTCAATCAATGTTTAATTGGTTCATGACATAAATTTAATTTTTCTTCTTTTTTAAAAAATCTATTTCATTGTAGACATGTGAAGAATGTGTTTTTTTTAACACAATAAAGGAGCTAAAGCAGATGCATCTCCCCAAAGTTAATTGCTTTTACGATTAAATACATTTAAAAAAAATATGTAGCATATTTGTTGTTTATTCTGTAAAGTACTCACATTACAATTATTAGAATTCCAAACTATCATATGCATAAACAGTGGCGTATTTAGGGGGGCTTCCGGGCTTAAGCCCCCCCCCCGAAACCTTACTTACTTTGTAAAGTATATGAAATATCTTGCAGAATTTTCACATTTTCAGGCAAAGCCCCACTCCCCGAAAGTTAGCAAAGCACCCTCCCAAACAAAATCGTAAATACGCCACTGTGCATAAGTGTCGGAAGTCGAAAAATAGTTGAAGGTATGCTCTTTCATGTAAAAATAAATTTGGCTTGAACAAACTGTTTTAGTGTATTTTTTTCCCACAACGGTACTTACTTTCCGGACACACCTCGCATTTTACCAATAAAAGCAGTATTTTTGTGTTCATTCACACAAGCCAGAAATGTATTTACATTTAATTAAATTTGCAAAAGATACCAGGATAAAAGAAATGTGACATGCCATAGAAATTCGAGACTTATCTATATGAATAGTTAATTTGTCGTTTATGCAACTAACCCATTACATAGCTATTTTATACTGATTTAATGTGCAATGTTTGATTGTTACATGGACTTAATCATGCCACTTCTCGTAACTTGTCTATTTCTCAAAATAACAATAGTAACAGTAACTGACTTATTGTTGCCCAACCCTATCGTAGGCACAGCGAATCTGGAATAAGCAAAGTATAGTAATATTAAACTGAAAATTATGCAATAAAGATTAATATTATCTCTCACAGCGTGCCATCTCAGAAGCCGAGAATACGTGTTAGAGAGGTGTTCATCACGCCTCTTACACTTAAATATCCCATCTCCCGTCGATTTAATGGTATCTATCCCCATGTTTTCAATTAAGAGTTGTTAAAAGTGGGTAATTTGATGCGTTCACATTTCTTCGATATATATACAAGCACTTTAACTGCTCTAGAAGACTCGGTTAAATAAAAAACACCATAATAAAATCTAGTTTTTTTTTTCTTTTCCAAACGGACAATCATTTTAAGTATTCACTGTTAATTGCTGTGAGGGTTACATTTTGCGCTCTCACGGCACCGGAAATAGCTTTCTTTTCTCTTTTTCTGTTTTTCTACTTCCTTTTATTGCTTACCTCTTTAAGGATTTTACTTCATTTGACAAGGAGAGAGAGAGAGAGAAAGAGAGAAGTGAAACCCTTATGTGTCGGCACGAACTATGTTTACCCTCTCTTTCAATATTGTATGTTAATTCCGTGAACTACAAACAGAGAGCAGACGAAGAGTCAATATTGACTCTTGTTTTAATAACTGCTCTTTCTCTTCTAGGTCTGCCTTAATTTACCCTTCCCCCTCTGTATTCCTCCTTGTTAAGTATTTCTTTTGTTTATTTTTCTTGTTACTTTTTTTTTATTTTTAGATTCAGTCTCTTTAACTTAGTTTCATTTTTCATTAGGCTTTCCCCTATATGTTTGTTCTGGTTCAGATTCATCTCCTTACGTCTCTACCCCTTTCAGGAAGAAAGAAATATTTTTCATTATTTTCAACACCCACCAGAAGAATCATTCCAGATTTTTACAGAGGGGGAGGAAGAGTGTTCCCCCGGCATAAAAGTTTCACGTTTCTTGTCAGTATATTAATACGCAATTTATTAAAAAGCATGTGTTTCTGAAATTCAGGGGAGACTATAATTACCCACGACACCCCTGCCTTAAAAATAATACAAAATTTACCATTTTTCTTTTGCTTGTTTTTCATAACTGAAAGGAGATAATGAAATGCAACTTACCACAATTATAGATAATGTTATTCTAGAACAGAAAATATGAACCTGAAGATTTTTCAGTATTGCCATCCGTAGAAAATTACAGTGTTGCCAGAATAACATTTTCCGCAAAATCTGAGTTAAGGCAAAGACTAGAGGAACGAACTCAACTGCGTTCGATTACATATCATGGTGTTCTGGTATCCTGTGAACTACTTTCTAAATAACATTATTATTTAATTTTAGTAACTGTATGTTAAAACTATTTCATTTATTAGAAACTAAATACATATATTCTGTAAAAAGTAGTTCACAGGATTCCAAGGCACCATGATACGTAGTCATATGTAGTTGAGTTCGTTCCTCTAGTCGCTGCCTTAACTTAGATTTTTGGGGAAAGGCTATTCTGGCAACACTGAAAATTCGTCAGGTTCATATTTTCTGTTGTAGAATAACATTATCTATGTTTGTAGTAAGTTGCATTTCATTACTTCCTTTCGCTTATGAAAGAGAAGCAAAAGAAGAATGGTAAATTTTATATTATTTTTAGTGAATCATGCTCTTAAAAAAAAATGTAGCTACACGGGAAGCACTGATGCCAACCTGATAGTTCATAAAATTCCTTCTCGAGAGGCAGTAATTCCCATTTTACTCTTGAATTTCCCACGCTATACTAATTACCAAAATTTGTAATATGAAAAGTGAAACTCCACTTCACTTCACTTTCTTCAATGTATGGGTAAATTACTCATAAATTCTGATCTTCTACGCGTATCAAATAGTTTATAAAAAAGAAGGCCTATCTTCTTTAATTCAAAGAAATAATTGGAAACATCGATGAAAATAAGTACAAAAATTATCTACACTTTTGTCATAACTTTCCTTACATTGAGCACTTTGTCTTCTGTCCTCGCATATTTTATTGTTATACTGTTGTCGTAATGCTGTGAAAGTGTGATCTTAATTCCTCCATTTTTCTTCCTTCTGTTGCAGATATATCATGGCTGCTCCATTAGAAGTTTGCACCAAATAGGAACAATGAGCAATGATCCGATACCTCTGGTAGGACGGTGTCAAAGGGTCAGACATTCATCGCAGACTATCATCGCAATATGGGAGAAGTGCACTATCACGTAAAACTGTGTTATTGTGTCTCGAGAAGTTTAAAAGTGGTCGAACAAGTGTAACGCATGAAGAGGGAGCAGGACAGCCATAAACCTCCAATACAGATGACAACACTCAGCAAGCTCGAGAGATGGTTCTGGCGAATAAGCGAATCACTATCGATGAGGTAGCAGCTCTGTCCATCAAACCAAGGATGTTTTGCGTGGTCGTCGATTTTCATCAGATTTAGACGTGCAAAATGCGGTGCAAAAGTGGCTTCCCAAACAACCGAAAACCTTTTATTTGGAAGGAATACGTAAGCTCGTTGACCGTTGGGCCAAGTGCATTGATAAGGAGGGAGATTGCGTAGAAAAATGACGTACATAGTATAACCCTAGTTTCATGTAAATAAACTGTAGAATGAAAAGTAAGTAGAATAGCACGTACTTCTCACCAACTTGTTCCGGATTTCTCACCAAAATAGGCCTAAAATCCGCCATTTTGTACCAAAAATTACCCATGTTCCCAAAATCTCACCAAAATCGCCCTAAAATCCGCCATTTTCTACCTAAATTTATCGATGTTCCCAAAATCTCACCAGAATTGCTTCAAATTCCCCTCATTTCTACCAAATACGTGTACACACCGAAATTCTCATCAAAATGCATGCAAATTTCCTTCATTCTCACAAGAATTGATTAACAGTGTAAATTTCTTATCAAAATGGATGCAAATTTCCTTTGATATTATTTATTATATATTTTAATACAATTTTATGTTGATTTATTCAATTTATGCTGATTACTTACCGTTTTTCCCCAATCCTTTAAGAAACGTGTTTCTTCCTTCCTTATTCCTTGGTCAAGTGGCGAGAAATACCTAAAGGAACTTCAGAACATGTCCACACAAGTCTTTTTTGTTAATCTTCAACGCAGTTGGTCTTGCTATTCAAGAAACTAATTCTAAAGAAAGAATTCACCTATAATGAAATAATGGCATGTCCTAAGGTGAGGTAACCAGTGGGGGAAAGTATCAGGAAGTGGGGGAGGTTGTAGTCAAGGGGCTGTTTCTATCCAACGTGGGTGTTCTTTGTTCATTGGATTGCCGACAAACACCCTTTATAAACGTATGAGATGCTTTTTATGTAGGTGTCTCGTAATTTCATCATTGTGTCAATTAAGGAAATAAGAAAGTGTCAATTTAATGTGAGATATGGATGTTGCACAATGCTTTAACCATGGGAGGTGAGAAAGAGATGTCAAATAAGTTAGTTTCATGTATTTAGAAACATGGGAAACTCTGGATAAACAACAAATGTTAAAAGATATTGACTGTCTAAGATGGAAGGCGTAGAAGGGAGGGAGCCCTTTGATGGGTGAAGAGTAACGAACGTAACATAGACACCTGCTTGTATGTGTGTGTTCCAGAATGCTGGAGTTGGGGGGAGCGAACTGTGCTTTGGACATTGCTTAATTGGGGGGACTGTGATTTCTACTGTATGGAAACTGAAAAATATGTGAAAAAGAAAGAAATAGGAATCATTATTCTAACGACAGAGAATGTAAGAATGAGATAGGTACGTGTCACTTTTTAAAAGTTAATGTATTGCCCCATATTGAGGGAACCGCACATAAGATGGAGGGGTGAAGTGTGTTTTTTGTTTTGTGAGCAAAGGACCACTTTAAACCGGCGTGCGACTTGTTACGCATTTTGTTAAGACCTTGCCATATACGTAGAGGGGAGAGAAAGGCTGGCCCTTCCTACCTGAGTTGCAAAGAGGAAAAAAAAAAAAAAAAACTGAATGAATTGTGTACGCAAGACAACTTTCACTATTGTGCTTTTTGGAAGAAGTGTTCAAACAAGATTTCTTTAGGTATTTTCACATAAATGATTTTATCCTTTTAAAAACTAGAGTAATGAATTAATTATTTATGAATATTAATGAAATGATAATGAATATTAATGAAATGGTAATGAATATTAATGAGGGGGTATTTTATGTACTGATATTGTATTTTCAGTAGCTGATATGGGATTTTAGCATAGAATATCATCTTTTGGATATTGTATGGGTGTAATGGTGTACGAAGCTTAGACGAATCACAAATTGCATGTATTTGTGATTAGTTTGTAAGTGGGTACATGTATGTGTAGCTGATATGTGATTTTAGCATAGAATATCATCTTTTGGATATTGTATGGGTCTAATGGTGTACGAAGCTTAGAGGAATGACAAATTGCATGTATATATGATTAGTTTGTAAGTGGGGTACATGTATGTGTAGCTGATATGTGATTTTAGCATAGAATATTGTCTTTTGGATATTGTATGGGTCTAAGGGTGTACGAAGCTTAGACGAATGACAAATTGCATGTATATGTGATTAGTTTGTAAGTGGGTACATGTATGTGTAGGTGATATGGGATTTTAACATAGAATATCATGTTTTGGATACTGTATGGGTCTAATGGTGTACGAAGCTTAGACGAATGACAAATTGCATGTATATATGATTAGTTTGTAAGTAGGTAGATGTATGTATGTAAGTATATTGGTTTTTGATATCGGGACAGGAATATATGTATCATATTGTAAACATATTATCTTTCGTTTGCATGTAAGTGTTTTAAGCATGTGTTGTTGGTTGCGTAGCTTTAGGGGTTATACTAGGCTGGATGCAAACACCTGAAGTGTTTCTATTGTAGGGTTATATATATTGTAGAGTTGTATATGTGGTTGTGATGATATGTTATGTGAATGCAAACACATGAACTGATTATATTGTAGCCTTATAATTTGATTGCTTATGTATATAGATTACCTTGAATACCATGTTAGAATGTATATATTGTGGTTTTTACGTATTTATCCTCTCATAATAAATTACTCGAACATTTTGTGTGAGCATGCCAAAGATGTTCTAGTGGTATTTTAACCACAAAGGGTATCACTGTGGTATAACCCATGTACATATAGATATCTTTTCACTACAGTATTCTAATCCTTTACTTACTTCTAAGATACTTGTTCACCTTGTAGAAGACATTATGCCATCAACATGGTTTCGAACTTACGGTCATTTATTGTATGAACATAAAATACGTATAAATAACCTTATATGAAGCATAGGTATTCTTTCTTTATCTTATATAGAATACAGATACTTCGTATTATATGAATATTTGTTTGGAGAAATAAAACATATTATTATAAATTGTAACGCTTTATTGTATTTATATACTCTACAATATTGTATTTTCCAATATTGGCATATTGATATACATATATAGATATATTTAAATAAGATATTTACTATACTTAGAATATTCTTAATAACTTATTGACATATTTACATTATATATACGTACAAGTACCAACAGATAGCAAAACTTATGGACATATTTGATGATATTATGACCATGTTATGACATTATAGTACCTTTAGACAGTTTACTATTTACATATATACAGAATACCATTCATTTCATGCACTTAATACTTTGATAACCATATGGCAATGTTCTATAGTCAGTAATCCTGTTATGATTTAATCGTCGTCTTTTATTTTGAACTTTTTGATGTGTTTTAGTTTCAGACTTGGATACGATGACAAACCCAGGCTTACGAACAATTCTTCCTGGATTGTGTAACTGTTTTTTCTCAGCTTTATCCCGAACTAGTTGATAAAAATGATCAAAGTTAATTTCTTGTCGTGTACGATGATTTAAAGTTATTCCTCTAATTTTAAATACATAATCTAATTTCCCTGTTTGAAGTTCTTTCATTCTATAGGCATAATTTTTTGGCCCTAAGCCTATAAATGCATCAATTTCCCAGCCATCAGGAACTTCATTAGTTAACTGACCTAAATAGGAACCCAAAGAAAGTGGAGGCTTTTCATTACGTTGCTGCACAAACATAATACTATCAGTATCGCAGTACAATACACGCTCAGGATCTATAGCTGTCAATAATTCATAAAGTTTTAGACGTGCCCAAGACGTGATGAAGGCTGCAAGGACAACATTGGAAAATTTCCATGGCTTGTTTTTGTTTTCAATGTTTTTATATGATACAATGAGATGGCGCTCTCCAATAGGCAATACAGTTTGTACCTCATATTGTGGTGCCCATAGATAACTTAAAAATTTTTCTGGAGTATCTACAATTACAGATTGAGATAAATCTGTTCTTTGTCCCCATTTTCCATACAAGGAATTGAGAAATATTTTGGAAATATATCTTAGACCAGGATTTGATTCAATGTTATTTTCCGTTAACTGAATGCATTCATGTTCATAATAGTCTGTAATATATTTTTCTTGATCTTGTTTAGTTTTGCACCAGCTAGGAAATCCTGAAGACTCCTGCTTCATTTTTAAGAAGGAATTGACATAATCTTTAAACAGATTATTTTCTGAATCGGATAATTTGAATTCCCAAATTTCAATAATTTGTAGAATTTTGTATCCGAGATCTAAAGCTACATGAAGTTCAGGAGTACAGTATGTACCAGTAAGGACACGCTCGGCATCATTATGCATACAATTGTTGTCACTTTGTTCCATACACGTACGACATAACCCAAACAAAAGGCGATCATTACATGTATATGGTAAAATTGGAAAATATAAGTCTTTGGGAGGTAAGATACTACATTTGACTAATCCATGAATACTTTGCACTTGTGGAAAGTCAGGCCCCTTGTATATTATAGGTTTACCTATAGGCAATGGCTTACGTGCCATCACCCAGGGGTAAAGACTGGTAACATCATAATATGACACAGACTCTTCGCTGGTACATTCATATAAGGCATTAAAACATTCTGTACGCCCACCATGAAAACTATCTTTAGGTACCAGATGGTCGACAAGATCATGACACTGTGTTTGAATAAACTGTTGTAATTTTTTATCATTTTTTACCATATGATCCCATTGACATTCCCACATTTCAATGACATTAAGATTTAATTTTTTAAGAAATGCTATTTTTGTGGTGGTGTTTTCATACCGATCTTGTAGTGATGTGCCTTGCTTAGAGGTAGAATCTAGGGACACGTGTCGTAGTGTAGGATAACAGTTTAAACATCCGTGATAGTAACATCCATGAAATTCGTAAACTGTATTTGTTTTAGTTTCAAATCCATCAACCTTATACCTCCCAAATTGTTTTTCCAAGCCATTTCCAGAATGAAGAATTTTATTACCAGTAGTACGTTCTAAGTATCGCAGCCAATACATTGCCTTCAGACTTTGACGATCACGATGGTCAAACCCATAAGGTGGAATGATGGGAATAATTTCTTTGGGTAAATATAAGGTACGATATGTTAGTATTGCCAAACTAGCAATAGTTGACGCAACAATAAAACATTGGATACCATTTGTTTTGTCTTCAATTAAGTTTGAAAATTTAATGACAGCCTCTGCTAAAATTTTAACATCATTCCGACAATATTCAATCATTTCCTTTTGGAGATTATATTTCTCATTACTTGCAGCACGTTCTTTGTGCCATATAATAAGTTGCTCTCGATCTTCAGTGCTCCTTGAATCAGGATCAAAATATTTTAGATCAGGAATTTTGCCTATATAATTCTGGTTTTCTAATGTATTAAACAAGTACGGGAAATCTCCCTTTCGTAAATTTGCAGAAAGACCTAACGTCTTAGGTAATTTAGATAATTTAACTCCCATATACAAATATGTGTCACGGAAGTAAATCTTTTGTCCTAAACGCATTTCAATAATTTTTTGCCCTGACATTATTACTTCAGGTGTAAAATGATGGTTTATGATCAAAGTTTTAGCACAGAATTGCATATCATAATTACTGCCATTATGGGAAAGCACAATGATTTTTTTAAACATTGGTCGAGTTATTAATACATGATTAACAAATTCTTCAATGTTATTGAAATCAAACGAACGGAATCCATTTTTATCACCACATACAAAGCATGTATCATCAAGTTTCATGTCCTTACACTTGTAACAAGCATGAATACAATTTACGAAATTTACGTGATGTTCTTGTTCTCCTTGTTCATTTTTAGGAAGTAACATTGTTTCTACATCAAAGATAATGTACAAAAAGGTATCTACATGTTGCATTATAGCCGTTTGAACAAAACAAATATGGTCATCGCTTACATATGTGTAACATGTTTTACAATAACGTTCACCACATTTATGTTCAGACTTGCGTGAACGCATGTCAATCATAGTACCACAATGGACACAAATTTTCTTTGTTTCGCATAAACTCTTTCCGGAAACATTTATCATTTTATGATTGTGAAAACATTCTTCTGAAGAAAACAGTCTATGACAATCAACGCACTCGTGTTTAATATTATTATCATTATTACAAACATTGTGATACTTTTCGCACATTGGACATTTGAAGTTACACTTATGATTTTCGGTACGATGATAAGCTTCCAAACAATACTGACAATAATTTTTCTTGTTTAATAACGTTGTAATACTAGTAATTAATTCATAGTGTCCCTCAGTATACAAAATTAAAATTTTCTTGGATGCATGTATTCCAGGATAAATTACATTGTAGTTTCGAGTTAAACGATTTTTTTCGTAAACAACAATTTGATAATGAGGTGCTATCTTATTTTGAAACTTTTTTACATCATTAATAGTACATCCATCATGGATTTCAATGTCAACTTTAGCACTGACACACAAATCCTTTGCTTGTTTCATCAATCGTTCAGGATGATTTTTCAATTGATATACATAGTTATAACGATGATCAGCCCTACCCATTCCAAGAATAATACTTTTAGGAAGACAATACACATCCTTTTCTACAGGAATAGTACATTGATGCATGTGTGTTACAAGATCAACATATTTTGCTGAACCCATTGTTCGTCCTCGACCTTTACGTGAATCAACAATATGAATTTTGAAATTTACTTTATCACCTAATAAATAATTTTCATTACTATTTAAAACATTTTCAATTTTACGAAATAAAATGTCGGAGCTTAAATCCGACTTTTGACGCCACGAAATGTATATTGGTTTATTAATTGTGGAAGCAGAACTTTCTATTGTTATACCAACATACATATCATTATCGGCATCATTTAAAACATGATCCTTTACAAATTCAAATAACAACTGAATATATTTTTCAGGATCATCTATTCCACTAGTTTGCATACGTTCGATTGTAACTTCCTTTCCCGTAAGTCCAAAATAAGTATAATGTTTGGTTGTACTATTAACAATACGAAAATATTCATTTGTTTTACCACTCCCATACATGGTAGGTTGTGATACAGTATTAGTATTAGGACTTGGAAAGTTTATAAAATTTTCCATGAAAACGCTAAAATCATTTGTAGTTAAACTATTAGCTTTTCCTTCAGACACAAGTTCCATAAACTTCTCACGAGCTAATTTTTTTATATTATCTTGACGAAAGAGGCCTACATGATATAAATCAATAATATCTTTTGCAGACTTACATTTTTTCAAAACAACATGAGGATCACAACCAAAATGTATAAACAATGCCTGCAATAACTTGGAATAAGCTTCATTGCTTACCCTTGCACCCGTAGCATGACATTGCGTTATCACTTCCCATGTAAATAAAACTTCGTTTGGATTTTCATATCCACGTGCTTGTTGTGCCGACAACATGGTACAGATGACAGATTGTCCTTCCATTGTATGATTGACACACTAAATATGTAATTGCAATATGAATTTTTTGTTTTATACAGTAAATATTTTATACAATGATGTACACAGAACTTTGATATTTCTTTTCACAATTTTTTAAATGACAAGGTTTCGTAAGTAGACTTTTATGATATGATTCACAATGTGTTGACCAAAGATACACTTTTTAAAAATTTTACACTTACCAGTAAGTATAATAATAAAACTTTCCCGAACTTGTTTCAGTTCACAACAGATTTAGTTGTAAGTTTACCGACACTACACTTAAAAGCTTGTCGGCAATTGCACTGACACTTGCCGTTAACTACAATGATAAAACTTCCCGTAACTTTTTTCAGTTTAGTATCGATGCACTAGCACTTGTCACTCACTAACTATATTTTTTAGTTCACCGAAGATATACTTTTAAGTTTATCGGTTAATCCTTTAGCACTTTCCGATAATTGTAATTTACAAAGTGCCGTAATAAAATTGTTTTAGACTAATTACAACACGCAAAGTACAAACAGGAAGTGTGTTTACTTTTTATTGATTGTTTATTATCAACACTAATAAATGGAAATTCCAAGAACTCCACACGAAGATTTCCGAAGATTGCCGAAGGTTCCCGAAGTTTCCCGAACATTGCCGAACATAACCGAAGATGAACATGAGAG